>NW_007726179.1:177350-178108 GCF_000696425.1 Galeopterus variegatus | reverse complement strand
AGAGTTAGCTAATCAGTAAAGATATTTTAAGAATAATCCGTTATAAAGCCTCATCCCTCCATTGGTGCTCTGAATCCCATCCCTTCTAACCTTCTTAAGGAGGTTACTCTTTAGGTTCTCCTCTTTCCTGAATCATTCCTGACAGCACAGAAAACAAGTTCTAGTTACTATATATGTATACATATACACACATATTTTCTATATATATATTTTTTAATATACAATACACATATTCAATATATGTATTATTTTTAAACTTTTATTTTTATTTTTTTACTTTTAAGAATTTAATAGAAATGACGTACCGATACTTTTCTCACTCCACTTTATTTTTGAGATTCATTCCAAGTTTACACATGCATTTGACTCCTTTATACAATTCATACATAAGTTGTTCCCAGTTTGTTTCTTCTTGAAGAACAATTAGGTTCTTTCAAACATTATGGCAATGGGCAGTTACACGGGTATCACTGTGGAAGTTTCTATAGAGTGTTTACTTAGAATGGGAATCTCTGGGACCTAGGGTAACTGTCACACTTCTTAGTTTTTTTTTTTTTTTTTTTTTTTTTTTTTNCTTTATTGGTAAATTTCCTGTTTGAAACTAATCAGCCAGTTTCCAAGGAAAGATGGCGACGTGTCTGAGTGGCCATGCCAGGAGACAGCGCGATCCTGTGAGCCCTGCGCTGTGATACCAGAGTATTGTTTGCATTTCCAAGAGCAACAAAAGGCGAATAATTCTTTCAATAACGATCCTACAT
>NW_007726179.1:171264-176476 GCF_000696425.1 Galeopterus variegatus | reverse complement strand
ATGCTTTTTCGGCATCAATAGAGATGATCATATGGTCCTTGTGTTTGATAAAAAGAGACAATGAGGGTCACTACATAATGATAAAAGGACTGATGCATCAAGAAGACATACCAATCATAAATATGTATGCACCCAATGTTGGAGCATCCAGATTTATAAAACAAACTCTATTAGAACTAAAAAAGGAAATAGACACTAATACTATAATAGCAGGGGACCTGAACACCCCACTGTCAATATTGGACAGATCAACTAGGCAAAGAATTAGCAGAGAAGCACAAGATCTTAACAATACCCTAGACCAATTAGACATGGCGGATATCTACAGAACATTCCATCCAACAACCTCAGAATATTCATTCTTCTCATCAGCACATGGATCATTCTCCAGGATAGATCACATATTAGGACACAAATCAAGTCTCACCAAATTCAAAAAAATTGGAATTATCCCATGTATTTTCTCAGACCACAATGGATTAAAACTAGAAATCAATAATAAACAAAACTCTGGAAAGTATACAAACACATGGAAATTAAACAGCATTCTACTTAATGATACATGGGTCCAAGAAGAAATCAAGCAGGAAATAAAAAAATTTATTGAAACTAATGAAAATAATGATACATCATACCAAAACTTGTGGGATACAGCAAAGGCAGTACTAAGGGGGAAATTTATTGCATTAAATGCCTACCTCAGAAAAATGGAAAGCTGGCAAGTGAACAATCTAATAATGCGCCTTAAAGAACTAGAAAAACAAGAACAATCCAAACCTAACGTTAGCAGAAGGAAAGAAATCATCAAGATCAGAGCAGAACTTAATGAAATTGAATCCCAAAAAACAATACAAAAGATCAACGAATCAAAAAGTTGGTTTTTTGAAAAGATAAATAAAATCGACAAACCACTTGCATGGCTAACAAAAAAAAGAAGAGAGAAGATTCAAATAACAAAAATTAGAAATGAAAAAGGTGATATTACAACTGACCCAAATGAAATACAAGGAATCATCCGAGACTACTATAAACAGCTATATGCCAACAAGTTCGAAAACCTGGAGGAAATGGATAAATTCCTGGACTCACACAAGCTTCCAAAATTAAACCATGAAGATATAGAAAACCTGAATAGGCCAATAACAATAAGGGAGATTGAAGATGTTATCAGAAAGCTCCCAACAAAGAAAAGCCCGGGACCAGATGGATTCACAGCAGAATTTTACCAAACATTCAAAGAAGAATTGACACCGATTCTATACAAACTATTCCAAAAGATTGAAACAGAAGCAAAGCTTCCAAACACATTCTACGAAGCAAACATCATCCTGATACCAAAACCAGGTAAAGATATAACGAAGAAAGAAAACTACAGGCCAATATCCTTGATGAATATAGATGCTAAAATCCTCAATAAAATATTAGCAAACAGAATACAACAACACATATGTAAGATCATTCACCACGATCAAGTGGGATTCATCCCAGGGAAGCAAGGTTGGTTCAACATATGCAAATCAATAAATGTGATCCACCATATTAATAAAATCAAACACAAGGACCATATGATCATCTCTATTGACGCCGAAAAAGCATTTGATAAAGTCCAACACTCATTCATGACAAAGACCCTTTATAAATTAGGTGTAGATGGAAAATATCTCAGCATAATCAAAGCCATATACAATAAACCCACTGCCAATATCATCCTGAATGGGGAAAAACTGAAAGCTTTTCCTTTAAGAACAGGAACCAGACAAGGATGCCCACTCTCACCACTCCTATTCAACATAGTTTTGGAAGTATTAGCCAGAGCAATCAGAGAAGAGAAGGAAATAAAGGGCATTCAGATTGGAAAGGAGGAAGTCAAACTGTCCCTGTTTGCAGACGATATGATCCTATATATCGAACAGCCCAAATCATCTATTAAAAAACTCTTAGAGGTGATAAAAGAGTTCAGCACAGTAGCAGGATACAAAATCAACACACAAAAATCAGTAGCATTTCTATTCACCAATAGTGAAGAAGCAGAAAGAGAAATCAAGAAAGCCTGCCCATTTACAATAGCCACCAAAAAAATAAAATACTTAGGAATTGAACTAACTAAGGATGTGAAAAATCTCTATAATGAGAACTATAAACCACTCCTGAGAGAAATTAGAGAGGATACAAGAAGATGGAAAGACATCCCATGCTCCTGGATTGGAAGAATCAATATAGTGAAAATGACTATACTACCCAAAGTGATATACAAATTTAATGCAATCCCCATCAAAATTCCTATGACATTTCTCACAGAAATGGAAAGAACTATACAGTTATTTATCTGGAATAACAAAAGACCACGAATAGCCAAAGCAACGCTGAGCAAAAAAAATAAAGCTGGAGGTATTACTCTACCTGACTTTAAACTATACTACAAAGCTATAATAACCAAAACAGCATGGTATTGGTATAATAACAGAGACTCTGATCAATGGAATAGAATAGAGCACCCTGAAATCAACCCACGCACTTACTGCCATTTGATCTTCGACAAAGGCATTAAGTCTATTCACTGGGGTCGGGACTCCCTCTTCAGCAAAGGGTGCTGGGATAACTGGTTATCCATTTGCAGGAGATTGAAACTAGACCCACATCTCTCACCATTTACTAAAATCAACTCAAAATGGATTAAGGATTTAAATATACACCCTGAAACAATAAAACTTATTAAAGAAAATATAGGAGAAACCCTTCAGCAAATAGGGCTGGGCACAGACTTCATGAATATGACCCCAAAAGCATGGGCAACCAAAGGAAAAATAAACAAATGGGACTATATCAAACTGAAAAGTTTCTGCACAGCAAAAGAAACAATTAACAGAGCTAAAAGACAGCCAACAGAGTGGGAGAAAATATTTGCAAAATACATGTCTGACAAAGGACTAATATCCAGAATATATAAGGAAGTCAAACAACTTTACAAGAAAAAAACAAGCAACCCAATTAAAAAATGGGCAAAAGAGCTAAGTAAGCATTTCTCTAAAGAAGATATGCAAATGGCCAACAGTCATATGAAAAAATGCTCAACATCACTCAGCATCCGGGAAATGCAAATCAAAACCACACTGAGATACCATCTCACCCCAGTTAGGATGGCCAAAATCCAAAAGACACTGAAAGATAAGTGCTGGCGTGGCTGCGGAGAAAAAGGAACTCTCTTACATTGTTGGTGGGAATGCATAATGGTGCAACCCCTATGGAAAATGGTTTGGAGGTTCCTCAAACAGCTGAAGATAGATTTACCATATGATCCAGCTATCCCACTACTGGGAATGTACTCAAAGGAATGGAAATCATCAAGTTGAAGGTATACCTGTTTCCCAATGTTCATTGCAGCACTCTTCACAATAGCCAAGAGCTGGAATCAGCCCAAATGTCCATCATCGGATGAGTGGATATGGAAAATGTGGTATATCTACACAATGGAATACTACTCAGCTATAAAAACGAATGAAATACTGCCATTTGCAACAACATGGATGGACCTTGAGAGAATAATATTGAGTGAAACGAGTCAGGCAGAGAAAAAGAAATTCCACATGTTCTCACTCATTGGTGGGAGCTAAAAAAAAAACAAACAAATTAATTCACCCACCTACACACACAAAAAAAACCCGGGAGGGGGGGGGAAGAAGATATAACAACTATACTTTCATGAAGTTGTTACAACAAGCAAACGGAAAGGACATTCTTGGGGGGGAGGGGAGAGAGGGAGGAGGGAGGGAGGTGTCGGTGATGGGCCATAATAATCATATACAGTGTATATTGACAAAATAAAAATTTAACAAAAAAAAAATAAAAATAAATAAAAAAAATAATAAACAAAAAGTTCGTGGGCAAGTGGAATTAAAATATACAATTAAAATATATAAACTATTTCTTAACATAAACTCCATCAGGTTCAAGACACTTTTGTAAGCTATAATACCAGACATTTAACCCATCCCTGAAGAACTGAGGGTCCTGGGAATGTAACCACATCATTGCAGTTGTTTTTACATTATTAACTGAAGAAAAATGGGTACCCTTTGAAGATTTTAAGATTAGGAAACAAAAAGAAGTGAGAAAGAACCAAATCAGGATTGTAGGGATAGATACCTAATGATTTCCCATTGAAACTCTTGCAAAATTACCTTTGTTTAATGGGAGAAATAGGTAGAAACATCACTGTGGTGGAAAAGGACACTCTGTTGAAACTTTTCTGGACGTTTTTCTGCTAAAGCATTGGCTAACTTTCTCCACTCTCCTAATGAGCAGATACTATTGTTCGTTGGCCCTCCAAAGAGTCAACAAGCAAAATGCCTTAGCATACCAAAAACCTGCTGCCATGACCCTTGCTCCTGACGAGTCCGCTTTTGCTTTGACTGAACCACTTCCACCTCTTAGTAGCCATGGCTTTCATTGTGCTTTGTCTTCAGGATCTTATCGGTAAACCCATGTGCCGTCCATCTTCTGTTACAGTTCTTCAAAGAAATGCTTCGGGACCTTGATGCCACTTGTTTAAAATTTCTATTGGAAGCTCTTCTCTTTTCTGGAGCTGATCTGAGTGCAACAGTTTTGGCACCTAACAAGCAGAAAGTTTGTTCAACTTTAATTTTTCAATCAAAATCGTGTAAGGTGAACCAGTTGAGATGTCTATGATGTCGTCTATTGACTCTGCTGTTAATCATCAGTCCTCTTCAACTAGGGCATGAACAAGATTAATTTTTTCCTGGGCAAATTGATGCAGACAGTTTGACACTGGGGGCTTTATGTTCAACATCATGTTGTTCCTTCTTAAAACAAGTTATCCATTTGTGAACTGCTGATTTCTCTGGGGCACCGTGTCCATAAAACTTTTCATAAAACATCAGCAATTTCACCATTCTTCCACCATAAATTTATGGCTTCACCATAAATTTGACGTTTATTCTTACTTCCCTTCTAGCAGAATTCATGTTGCTCTCATAGGGATTCTTTTCAAACTGATGTCTTATTCTTCTCAGTGCCTCAAACTAGATCCTGTTCAGACATGTTATAAAAAGTTAGTACGAGTTAATTTTGGTGCAAAAAAAATTTAATTTATGTATAATTTTTTCATAATAGGTGTTTTCTTTAACATTTTTTATTGAATCAAAATTGATTATACTTATTTTGGGGGTTCAACATTGAGATATGTTGATCAAAT
>NW_007726179.1:137066-170792 GCF_000696425.1 Galeopterus variegatus | reverse complement strand
TATATATTGTTACAAATCATAATTATTCTTTATGCCCCTTGTCCAATCTCTCCCCATACCCTTCTTCCTCCCCCTTCCCCCCCCAGATTTCCTCTCTCCTTCTGAAAGAATAATGGTTACTCTGTAAATTTGCCACCTAGATGATCTGTCCAATGCTGAGAGGTGTGATTGAGTCCCCCAATAGTATCATAAAGCAGATACTTCTTCTGTCACTCTGAAATGAGCTTTGTGGAGAGAGACATCCTCTTCTTTTCTTTAAATCTGCTGGTGACTCTCCTTGTGTCAATGCACTCCAGTGGTTGGTGGACCATCTGCATGGTGGTCATGGCATCAGGCTGCTTTTGCGGCAGTCATGGTTATTGTGGTGGCTGTGGTGGGCCACCCACATGGAGATGATGTTTTGGGCATGCTCCTTGGTGCTGGTGGTGTGCCTGATTGTGGAGTGTGTCTGATTCCCGGCTCCATGTCTCGGGTCCCTGGGCAAGCCCCAAGGTGCTAGGGCAGTGTGCTTGGTTGTGGGAGGGGTGTCCAGTCCCTGGATCCATGCCCCAGTTCCATGAGGCACTGGCAGTGTGCCTGGTTGTGGGCACAGGGTCCTGTCCCTGGCTCTATTCCTTGGGTCACTGGGCAGGCTCCAAGGCACTGGCACAGTGTGCCTGGTTGTGGGAAGGAGGTCCGGTCCACAGCTCCATGTCTCAGGTGACCAGGTGGGCCCTGAGGCACTGGTGCAGTGTGCATGGTTGTCAGACAGGGGTCCAGTCCCCTTCTCCATGCATCAGGTCCCCAGGTGGGCCCCAAGGTGCTGGGGTGGTGTACCTGGATGTGGGAGTGGGGTCCAATCCCCAGCTCCAAGCCTCCAGTTCCCAGGCAGGTCTCAAGGCACTGGTGGTGTGCCTGGGTCAGAACTAACTTTTTGTCCTTTGCTTACTTCTAATGTGGGGGGACTTCCTGTGGGAACCAGTACTTGAGGTGTGTGGTTGAGCTAAATTGCTGCTTTGCTGCTGTTTCCCTAGGGAAGGCTTTTTGTGAAGTTCAGGGTTTAATGGTTGACCTTATAGGTACTTCTGGCTCTCCAGAGACCTGGAAATAAGGTACACCTGAGTTGCATAGAAACTCTGATCTGGGCCTGAATCTTTTCATTAAACTGCACCCCATGCAATTCTGTGTTCCCAACCAGTCTCCTCTGAGTGGTTGTGCACTGATTATGGGGAGCATCAGCTGTCCTTGCTGTGTCCCAGTGTTCTCCTGGTGGGCCTGTCTCCCTAGGTAGCCCATGCTCCAAACACTTCCGATGGGACAGGCCCTGCACCGGTCCCTTGCAATGACTCACTAGTATCTTAATGGCTCCCTTTTTTCAGTTGTTCTGGCTCCTTGCTCCTGTGTGGGTCCACAGGAACCCTATTAGTGGTCCTGCTGTCCTGGGGGCCACCAAGGCCTTCTTCTCCCCTGCCGCCTCCAAGCAACTCCATCTGAAGGGCACAGCTGTGGCTTCTGCCGGCTCCTGCTCCATGTGCTCATCAGCTCCAGCCTTAAAGTGGCTGTGGCACGAAATGTCTCAGAGCAGTTTTTTCTTTCTCTCATCGTGGTTTCTCCCACCTTCATAAACGCCGTAGATCTCTCCTGCTCTTCCCCTGAGCTCCAGTGGTCCCAGCTTTGCTGATGTTACATTTTTATAGTTGCAAATTGGTTGATTTGTGGGAGAGAGTGACACTGAGAGTGACTATTCCACCATCTTGACCAAAAGTCCATAATAGGTGTTTTCCATGAACTTTTTGAAGCACCCTCATACAGTTCTTCAGAGAATAAAAATTTTCCAAGCCGGCAGACACTGCCGCTATCTTATCAGTATAAGAAAAAAGTCTGGAACTTCCTTCCTGCACACTGCTTATTTTACTAGTAATTGACTGAAGTGTCAAATGGTCAAATTTACGGGGAAAAAATCATTTTAAAAAGTCAGCCAAAGGAAAGAGACTGCCCCTCTTCCAATTATAGATCATGATGTTTGCAAGTGCTTTGATGATTTCTTAAATTACCTTGTAGAGATGATCTTTCAAGAAGTAATGTTTTTTCCTGTCCCAAAAAAGAGACTTGTCTTTTAGCAGACTTTTCAGATCAGACCTTAGCAGAAAAAAGTGACACACAGAAAGTAATTTCCATGGCATGAGTAACAGACCAGAGAGGAGAGAATGCCTGATCATTTATGGCGGTCTTTTGTTAAATTTTTAGTCATCTCCTGTAGATCACGAGCTATTTGCTGTTTAGTTATATCACAGTGTAGTAGTCCATTTCTGTTGCTTATAACAAAATACCTGAAACTGGGTAATTTACAAAGAACAGAGGTTTATTTGTTTTATGATTCTGGGACAGCTACATCTGGCATGGGCCGCAGGCTGCTTCTACTCACAGCAGAAAATGGCAAGTAACCAGTGGGTGCAAGATCACATGGCAAGAGGAAGTGAGAGAGAGAGAGAGGGGAGGTGCCAGTGTCCTTTTAAACAACCAGCCCTCAAAGGCACTAATAGAGTGAGAACTCACTCACTACCCTCACCCTCCAGGGAAAACATGAATCCATTCATGAGGGATCCACCCCCATGACTCAAACAGCTCCCAACACTGCCACATTGGGGATCAGATTTCCACATGAGTTTTGGGAGGACAACGCATCCAGATTCTATCACGTGGCATATATATTCTGAATACATATTTCCATGTTCTTCTGAGACCCACTATGCTTCACATATTTTCTCCCTATTCCATCCAGGAAAAAACTAAAAAGTTGCCCAGGGAAGAAGGAAAGGAGAAATCATTCAAGGTGGAGTTTGGGGTGGGGGTTGAGGGGTGGACAGAAAGTAGATGCATCTATGAATCCCAGATACACTTTGAGAATTTTCTAAACTTGAAGCTGCAAAGTCTTTTCCTGCCTGTGATATTACTGATTTCTGCCTTCCTGCTTGAGGTTCAGACCAAGCTATGACTGACAGATGTTGAGAGGCTGCCTGCCTTTTGGCCCATGATTAATTCTGTTTGGAGGCTAGAAATCTATAGGAATAGGCCATCTCCAGTTATAAATACAGGAGAGATAGAGACCTGTTGGGAAATGTGTACCCTGCACTATACTTTCAGCTATCATAACAGGGAATGTTCCAGTGACCTACTTTAGAATGGTCCCCTTGGTTGTGTAGCCACAGTGGATACCATATCATAAAATGACAGAACTGGGCCACTAGTATAAAATAGGACAGTCCTTTGTGTGGGGGTGGCTCATAGCTTCAGGCAAGGGGTGTGTGCGTGCGTGCGTGTGTGTGTTTGTGTGTGTGTATGTGTGTCTGTGTGTGTTTGGGAGTGTCCGTATATTGTGACCCAATCATGAAGAACAGAAGATGGGAGGAAGAGAAGTACATGACTAAATCCTAACGCGTGCGTGTGTGTGTTTGTGTGTGTGTATGTGTGTCTGTGTGTGTTTGGGAGTGTCCGTACATTGTGACCCAATCATGAAGAACAGAAGATGGGAGGAAGAGAAGTACATGACTAAATCCTAATAAAGTGTTTTTTCCATAGCTTATCAAACACTGCCTGATTGCCTAATCACAGAAACAAAGTAGCGATCATTTTACCACAAGCTAAGCTTACCTGGAAAAGAAATGCAAAAGTCTATATAGCTGCCCTGCACTCCCTGCCCCAGCAACATGACAATAAACAAATGCACAACAGCATGTACATACACATGTGTGCACAAACACACACACACATACACAGACACACACATTTCTACCGCCAGTCAGGGAAATGTGTTTCTGTTGACACAGCAAGAACATGGTTTAAAGAGTTCACATCCACTTCAGCCTGTCCTTGATCCCTTGTAATCTCGGATCAAAGCACCATCTTTACTCCATTTATAATGCCATAAAGAGAAGTAGCAAAAATCACATATAATTAACATGGATAAGGAACGATGAACCAGCCTGACTGTTTGACCCAGAAAGACTGTACCACTTTGCCTTATATTAGCCTGATATCCCTGTTTGTAAAGGAGATATTGGGGAACATTTTCTGAGCATTCATTTTCTCATCTTAAAAAATAGAAATAATATTTTTTTAAAAACCTATAGGGCAGGTTTGTTATAAAGATTAACTGAGCCAGTACAGCATGTAGTAGCTTTCAAGTCTCTTCGCTTCTGCTCTGCTTCCTATGGCAGGAGGCTTGTGCTGCCGCTACAGGCCTGCCCCGTCTCCCGAGTCTGGTCTCTCACATCATCTGTCAAAAGTTTGCTGCCCAGATGCCTTGTGGATGTTGAAATGCTTAAAAATGCCCACAATGGAACAGAGCATCTCCTTCCTCCATAAAACCTGCCACTTTGCGGATGTCTTCTTTCCCGTTAGGGCAAATAGCTCCTCATCCTGTCAGCCAGCTGGCCAGAATCTCAAGGTCCCTGCCCTTTTAGCCAGAAATCCCATCCATGACCACACTGTCAGTTCTACTCCTGTGGCTTCTCTGTGATCAGTTCCCACCTCTCTTCCCCACTGGTCCCACCCTGGTCCAGGCTTAGTACATCCCACATGAACTGTTTCAAGAACTTCCTAAATCATGTGATTTCTTTCTGTCTCTATCTGCTCATCCACTTTATACAGTGCTGCCAAATCTCTTCTGGAAACAAACTGACATCATGTTACTGCTTTTCTCAAGAATGCCTGTACTACCTCATTGCCTAAAGAATCACACTCCAGTGCCCCAGCTTGACTGACTTATTCTAAAACCTCCAGTAGCTGACAAAGGAGAAGTAAAGGCTTTGTCCCATCATGTTTATAAAAAGTGAAACTTTGTTCACTACCCCTGACAGTCATTGTCATTGTCATTGGTGAGCATCTGTAAGTCGATCACCACAAACAAACTCAAAATACAGACCTGCAAGAGCAGATCAGGAGAGAGGCAGACTGGTGCATAGGAGGCAGAGGGTGGGTAGATCGAGTGACCTTGGACAAATGATTTACCTCCTCTCAACCCCAGTATCTTTTAAATGAGATTGGAAATGACAACTAAATAAAGTGATACCATATATAAAAACTTCGTGGACTATAAAACTCAAAAACTGTTCACTATTATTAAAGCTATCTTTATGTGTGTAAAGCAAGTAGACATTAATCATATGCCAAATTCCTAGGAGAACATTTTGGAGATAGAGGGAAGGGGCTGACCATGGATTGGTCAGTTCATTCTTAGGAGACCTGGGGATAAATACAAATTCTCCAGCCTTGATCTAGAACAATTCTGAAGAAAGCAAATAAAATTGTGAACACTGCAGACTTCAGAAAAGAGAAGAAGACCAAGTAGCAGAGATTATTAATATTGGGGTCTGGGGTTCAAGTCCACATTTCCTTGATGGTCATGAGAAAGTGATCATTCAGGAAAACACCTCCTCCCAAAACTTTAAGGCAAATACATGTAACAGAAGAAAAGCATGCCAGCTGTGGTATTACGATGTGAATGGACAACCCAGAGGGCAAAGGCTATGGGCTCCAAAAACGAGGCCTTGAGCCAACCCAACTCTCATTGCTATTTTTAAAGCCAAGTGCGGGTGAGGGGTGGGGGAAGTAGAGAGAGTTTTTCCACTAGCAGTCAGGAACCGAAATAGGAAAGATCAACAGAGGCATTTATAAACAATGAATGCCATTAATTTTTTTAAGCTAAGACAGGGTTGGAAAAGTTGTAGTATAACAAAGAGTGGGGAACACAAGCAGAGAAAGATGCCCCAGGGTCTTCACATCTTTTAACGGGCCCTTTCAGCTCGTTTGTTGGCATTTCAAAAGTCACTGGTGAATTACTACATTATTGAATTTCCCGGAAAACGTGGGAACCATCTTGTAAATTGAACTCAGGGTAGGCGAGAGATGGGATGGGTTATTTTTAATTGAAGTCCCAAGACTAGAGTTCAGCTGTGATGGAAAATATGTTCCCTCTCTTCCCCTTCAGCAGAAAACTTTCTAACCTTTGGGCAATATCTAAAGTTTAGGGGCAGTTTAAGCTGTAATGCTCTAAACTACAAAGCTCAGGCTCTTTCTATTGCACCATGCTGTGAGGAGAGTGAAATTAATCTAGGGCTCCTTTTGCATGGTGAGAAAAAAAAGGTTACCATAAGCCCTGGTAGGAGCCGTGTCTGCTTAACTTCCCAGTGAGGTGTGATGAAACCAGTAGACCAGGAGGATAAAAGGGCTCCTTTTGCATGGTGAGAAAAAAAAGGTTACCGTAAGCCCTGGTGGGAGCCGTGTCTGCTTAACTTCCCAGTGAGGTGTGATGAAACCAGTAGACCAGGAGGATAAAGACTAGTATTTTAATATCAGGTCTGCCATGAAGAAGCCATGTGATGTTTGTCCAATCGCTTTGCTTCTCTGAACCTCAGTTTCTTTATCTGTAAGATGAGATCATTGGCTAGATTTGGAAGAGCAAATTGGCTTTCAGACTCATTGATTGGAATTGACTCCCCAGAGAAGCTTCCAAAACTGCACCTAACCTAAAGCTTCCAAAGCTGCCATGTACCTAAAATGAAGGGCTTCAACACATGCTATGTATTTGCTATCCCTAGGCTACTGATCTGTACGGCAGGACTTCTCAAAAATTTACTGCACATACAAATTACCTGGAAGTCTTATTAAACTCCATATCCTGATTTAGCTGGACTGGGTTAGGTCCTGATATTCTGCATTCCTAACAGGGTCTCAGGTGATGCTGCTAATGCTGGTCCATGGACTACACTTTGAGATGAAAGTCTTTGAGGTAACTTCCTGACTAAATTCTATAACATGAAAACTCAGCAAGTCACTAAGAGTTATGTGCAAGGGCTTAGGTACCTAGAAAGAGAAAATGAAATATAGGGATAGATGATTAAAAAGCTGATTTTAATTTTTTATGAGATATCTAACTTTGTTTCTTGCATAGATGTTTATCTAATTCTTTTTTTCCACAGATACTTAATAAGTACAGGGTACTCTGGTAGATAATTGGGGATACACATGTAAATACCTGAGCCAAGTGCTAAGGAAAGCCAAGTTAGGAAACAATAGTTCTTCCTAAGGAGAAAGAGATCAATAAAGTTCCGTAAAAGATGTGGCCTCTGATTTGAGTATTGAAAGATGAGTAAGGATTAACCACTCCCTACCAAATTCATCTACAGTTTTGGCAGCAGCTTCTTGTTGCATACAAAGAACCAAAACATGCCATACTTTCTTTAAAAGAAAAGTATAACAAAGTCAATTCTTAATTTCTCAGAGGTTGACATATAGTCTACAGATTTATCCAACTTAACCACTATTAACCACTCTGTTATTTCGTTTCACTACCTGGCTTTGGTCGGAAACGGTATTTAAACAGAGTTCTGCACCTGTTCATCCTTTTATTCCTGATTTTCTTTCTTTTTTTTATTTTTTATACATATTTATGAGGTACAAAGTTCATTATCAGTATTTGTGCACAGTATGTGATGATCAAATCAATATTATTAGCATGTTCATCATTATAGATCATAATTACTTTTCGTGTCCCTTACCCATACCTGCCTATCTCCCCTTCCCCTGCCCCTTTCCCTCTTCTAGTAACTACAGGCCTATTCTCTACTTCTGGAAGTTCAATGTTTTGTTACGGTCTTTCTTTGTTTCTTTGTTTCTTAGCTCCCACTTATGAGTGAGGACATGCAGTATTTCTCTTTCTGTGCCTGGCTTATTTCACTTAATGCTATTTTCTCCAAGCTCATCCATGTTGCTGTGAATGGCAGAATTTCACTCTTTTTTATGGCTGAGTAGTATTCCATTGTGAATATATACATTTTCCTTATCCAGTCATCCATTGGTGGACATTTATGTTGGTTCTACATCTTGGCTATTTCCAAATTATGATAGATCAAAAATCTGGTATCTTGATGCAACCAGAAAATATAGCTAGAAGGTTTCAGTCAATGCTAGTTGATGGAGGGGGAGAAATAAATAAGCAAAGGACACCAATCAGAGATACGATGTCAAGTATGCATTAAGTCAGACCTGCTGTGGTACTCCAGTTTTACCACTTACTAGCTAGATAATTTTGGGGAAATTGTTAAGACGCTCTGATTCTCAATTTTCCATCTGTTAAGTGGGTAATAATAGCTAAATTCAAGAAATTCTTGTGTTAGAGATAACATATGCAAAGTCCCTAATTCTTGGCAATCCTGGATACAGTCCCACTGTCAAGTGACACTGATCCGAATATCTTTCAGTTTTCAAACTTTCAGGAATAAAGATGGGTAGTTTTATGCACAGGCAGAAAAAGGGAATTTGTAATCCAGATACCCAGGTTTAAATCTCATCTCTACACCCTTTATGCCCTGTGGCCTTAGACCAAGAACTTTCTTCCCCAAGCCTCAGTTTTCTTGGCTTTAAAAGAGGGCTGAAAATAACTATTGCTCTACATCAGTGGTTCTAAACCAGAGCCAACTTTGACTCACCCGTGGGGTTTCAAGATTTAGCAAATAAAAAGACAGGATACCTACCTAAATTTGAATTTCAGATAAACAAAAAATAAGTTTTTAGTATAAGTACTCACAGGCAATATATAGGACCCACTAGTCTTATGCAACATTTGGGATACACTTATACAAACAAAGTTTATTATCTGAAATTAAAATTTAACTAGACTTTCTGTATTTCATCTGGCAACCTTACCCCCAGGGAACATTTGGCGATGTCTGAAAATTTTTTTGGATGTTACAAATGGGGGGAAAGGGTGTTACTGGCATCAGGTGGGTCGAGGTCAGGGATGCTTCTTATATACAGATGCCGCTGCACCCCCTCCCTCATACCTCCCCCACAAACAGGCACAGCAAAGAATTATCAGGCCCCTAATGTCAGTAGTGCAGAGGCTGAGAAACTCTACTCAGAAAACTTAGATTTAAAAAAATGTGCTTTGAAATCTATAACGCACTGAAAGCTATCCATTAAATTTTGAAGGAAAAAAAAAGGGAAATGTGCACTTGCCAGCAGAGAGGCAATTGAGCTGACACAGTCTGTGAAATCTGCAGCTTGACATTCTAGTACAGAATGTGCTCAAAGGAACCCAGGGAGAGGCCCTGCCTTGGAGGGTGTTGTTCCAGGAAGGGAAATGCAGGCCTGCTGCCCACTGGTACCCTCTGCACGCACAGTGCATGCAGCACATGAGCGGTGGGGAACCAGGCCCTGCTGAACTATGTCAGGACTCAGTGTCCAAGACAAAGCTCTCCACACTACCAAAGGCCTCTATTGTGGCAAGTGGAGACGGGGGAGTTGGTGCTACTTTTTTCCTAAGCTGTTGGACTCCTCACCCCGACAATTCCCAACAATGGGGACTCCAAAAACATAGCTGCCAGAGTGATTCCTCTCATTTCAACATAACTTGATTTTCATAATTCTTCAAAAATAATAACACTTTCTTCCAAAAATATGTAGTGTTTTATTTCTTATTATAAAAAGAAAGTATGCTCGTTGTAGAAAATGAGAAAATCCAAATAAGCAAAAAACAAGCCCTAAAAAGCATTTATAATTCCACTACCCAGAGAGAAATTATTACTAAGGTCTTTATATATGTCCTTCTAGACTTTTTTATTTGCATGTATATGTTCATTTGAAATGAGAGTTCCCTAAACATTTTATCTTTTACCCTGATTTTGACATTTTAACATTATATTGTGAATACCCTATAATGTCAATCATTTTTAATTTAAAAAATTATTTCAGTGGCTGTATTAGTCCATTTCTGTTGCTTATAACAAAAATACTTGGAACTGGGTGATTTATAAAGTAAATGAAATTTGTTGCTTATAGTTTTGGAGGCTGGGAAATCCAAAGTCCGGGGAACACTTCTGGTGAGGATCTTCTTTGGTGGTGGATTTACAGCACTGCAGGGGACTCACATGGCAGAAAATGGTGGAGCAGAGAGAGAGACAGACTCTTCCATGCTCTCCTTTTAAAGCCCCCAGAACCACACCCATGACCACCAGTATTAATCCATTCACTAAGCATGATCCTCAAAATCGAATCACCTCTTCAAGGCGCCACCTTTCAATTAACATAATAGGATTTCCCACCCTCTTAACAGTCACAGTGGGGATCTAGCTACTAATACATAAAACTTGGAGGACACAGTCCATATCAGTAGCCAAAAATGTGTTTTGTTCATGGATGTACCAAACTTTCATTAACTAACACCTAATTTTGTGATATTTTGGTGGTCTTCCATTTCTCAACATTATTTGCAAAACTGCAGTAAGCATCTTTGTAGCTAAATCATTGCAAACATACTTTTATTTTCTTAAGAACCAATTCTGAAATTGCATATGCTGCATCAACGAATTATGCAAATGATTAAAACTTTTGACGGATGTCCCCACATCAACCTGACAATATTGGTACAAATTTCCTCTCCCAGCAGCAATGTGTCAAAGTTCAATCAATGGTGGTATCTTTTGGGGATTTTTTGGTTTGTTTTAATCTTTGCATATTCGATAGAGAAAAAAAATGGATTCTTATTCCATTCTTATTTCCAATTCTTTGATTACTATTTAATTCTGCCATTCATTAAATGCTTAACTTTCAATTCCACTTCTTTTGTGAGTTGTCAGTTTATGTCTGTGGATAATATATCTTTTGGCTTATTCATCTTTTCCTGCTAATTTGTAAGAACTGTTTGTAAACCCTGAATAATACTGTATAACAGCTTAATTATATAAGGCAATAATTTTCCTCAATTTATCTGCCTTTCAGTTTTGCACTAATGACTATACTTTCAGGTAGTCAAATTTATCAATCTTTCAGTATATTGCTTTCTCTCATAAAATCATGCTTAGGAAGAGTTTCTATACCAAAAAATAAATAAACTAGTATTCATATTTTCTTCAATTAATTTTTTTTTTCCTTTTTGTCTTTTTTCGTGTCCGGCAATGGATCGCAACCCTCACTGTCTCTCCCGCACCTCGCTCAGCCAGTGAGTGGGAACCGGTCTGTATGTGGGATCCGAACCCTCGGCAGGAGCGCCACCGCGCTCCCAAGCGGCGCACTGCAGCAGTGCGCCACCAGGCCGGCCCATCTTCAATTAATTTAATAGTTGCAACTTTTATGTAAACTTCTTAACCCACCCACATTTTATTTCAGAATATTCTATGACTAAATTATCTGGTCTTTTCCCCAAGTAATTAACCAGATGGCTCACCAATATTTGCTGAATAATTCCTCCTTTCATTGCTGATTTGAAAAGTCACTTTTATCAAACACTAAATTATTAGACATATATATTATTTTAGGCTTTCAATTAACTTTATTGGTTATGTTGTTTCTTTTTTCCAGCACCAACAGCTCTCTGGTTTAATTGCTATTGTGATTTATAATAGATTCTTTTTCAAGAATGTTTTGCTGTTCTCAAGCACATACTCTTCAAGATTAATTTTAGAATCATTTTGTGAAGTCCCCCACTCAAATCCCATTGAGATTTCAACTGGAATTCTGCTAAACTTGCAGAACTATTTGGAGAAAATTGGCATCCCTTCAATAAATATTTTTCTTTTCTTATTTAATAAGCATGCTGTGTATTACTAATATCAGGCATCTTTTTCTCTTTCAAACTTAAATAGGAATTTACACAACAAATATTTATAGAGTATCTCCTCTGTGCCAGGTGCTGATCTAAGCACTTGGGATGCATCAGTGAACAAACCTGCAAAGATCTGTGCCCTTGTAGAGTTGATATTTTAGTAGGGGAGAAGGAAGGATGGATAGATGAATGGATGGATAGACAGACAGACAGATAGATAAATTTCCTAAGGTGATAAGTGATACGGAAAGAAGAAAAATGTAAAGCAGGGTAAGAAAGATCAGGAGTGCAGAGGCAGGGGACAGGTTGCAGTATCACGTGAGGTGGTCAGGGTAAGCATCGTCTAGAGGATAAGATGTGAGCAAAGTTTGCAGAAAGTGAAGGAACTCTAGGGAAAGAGCATTTCAAGTGAATAGAACAGCGAGAGCAAAACCCAAAGCAGGAGAGTGCCTGATGTGTTTAAGTAATAGCCAGTAGCCAGTGTGGGGCTGGAACAGAGTGAGTCAGGAGCAGAGATCTTGTGAGACTCTGCTGCTACATGAAGAATAAACTGGGAGAGGGGTGGCAAGGACTGAAGCAGTGAAAACAGAAATGTAGTACAGTAATTCAGGTAAGAGATCAAGGTGCAGCAGAAAAAACAGAGAAGGTGCCAGATTCTTGATATGTTTTGAAGGAAGTACCCAACAGGATTTTCTCCATATGGGCTGTGTGGGAAAAATAAGAGACAGGGTTGCTTCCAAGCCTCGCCCAAGCAACTTGAAGAATGGTGTTGCCATCAACTGAGATAAGGAAACTGTCAACTGAGGTTGAATTGGTTCTGGGATTTGTGTTGGGGGAAAGACCACTATTTCATTTTCAGATGTGTTAACTTTGACATGTTTGACAGCCAAGCCAAAAAAAAAAAAAAGTCAAGTAGTCAGGTATATAAATAAGTAGGTCCAGAGTTTGAGAGTCTTGTTCAGATTACAGGTACAAATATTGGAGTCATCAGCATATAAATAGCATAAGACCTTAGGAAAAGGCATAAGACCTTTTGATATGACCAAGGAAGTAAGCATAGACAGAGAAGAAGACTTAGGACTGAGCTGTGGGGCTCTCGCCTGTTAAAACGGTGTGCAGAGGAGGAGCAGATAGAAGAGGGACCAGGAAGTAGTGACCAGTGTAGTAGAGGTAAGCCAAGAAAATGTGTTATCTTGGAAATCAAGAAAGAATATATGTTAAGGAGGAGAGAATGATCGGCCTTCTCAGTGCTGCTGGTAGATCAATTTGGAAGAATTTTGAATAGGGAATAGGGAAGAATCGGAAGAACTTTGACCATTGTATTTAGCCAGAAAGGTGGTGGTGTCTGGTAACCTTCAGGAGAGCAGTTTTGGTGGATGACGAGGAAGAGCTTTTAACGTTGTCTCCTTAGGTATCATAGAGACTCATTTCAAATGAGAATCCTTTATTATATTAGGGAAGTATCCTTCTATGCTACATTTGCTAACAGTTTAAATCAGAATGAGAAGTCTATATGATTATTAGATCAATAGCCATTTCTCATAAGCTATCCTTCCATTCCCGAGATAAACCTTACAAGGTTACACAATAGTGTCCTTTCTGTACAGGATGGGCTTTGTTTTGCTAACATTGCATTTAGAATTTTTGCATTCATATTTATAAGTAAGATTGATCTGCAGTTTTCCTTCTTCTTTGCTTTGGCAAATTTTGGCTTCAAAAATTTTAGCTTTATAAAATTAACGAAGAAGTTTTTGTTATCTTGTGCAGATTAATAGCACAGGAATTCTCTCTTCTTAATGATTTGATAACAACCCATCTTTAAAATTGGGTAGGGGGCCGGCCCGGTGGTGCACTGGAGAGTGTGCCGCCTGGGAGTGCGGCAGCGCTCCCGCCGAGGGTTCGGATCCCATGTGGAGACCGGTTCCCGCTCACTGGCTGAGCACGGTATGGGCGCAACACCGAGGGTTGCAATCCCGTTACCGGTCAGTAAAAAAGACAAAAAAGGAAAAAAAAAATGGGTAGGTACCATACCTTTTGGTGGGAGGGTGGAGAGAAACAATTTTCCTTTCAATTTCATCCTCAGTTATTAGGCTATTAAAGTCTTTTTTCTGTCCTTCTTACACTTTTAAGGGGAGATATTGGATCCAAGGTTTGAATCCAGGAGTGTGTGGCTCCAAAATCCACATTTTTTGAAAATCAAGTACAGGTCTGGGTCTATATCAAAATCCTTCATTTAAAATGCTATCAAAAGTGACTGACTGAGAATAATCTCTCCCCAGAGCCTGATCTTGCCAGATTTTGGAAGTGAGGCATCATGGCCAGAATGCTTGATTCAGTGCAGAAAAAAAAAATCCACACGCATTGCCTAGTTTTGTTTTTCCATATTAACATTAACTCTTGACTTGCCATACATTTAAAATTCAAGATATTTGGAAGGAAACATCAAAGGTTAATATTGTGTTCATAAGAAGGGTCATAGAAAAAAGAGTCACAAAATTATCTGAAGACAAACCAGAAACATGTATAGGACATCTAAAACGTGAAACAGACTTGGGGATGGGGGCTTCTCCTTGCAGTCAGAATCTACTCTGCATCTCTTCTGAAAATGTGGGAGTTATATAATACCTCATATCAGGCAAGCCAACTTCATAGAGACAACCTCTCAGGAAGAACAAGCTCAAAGTCTTTTTCTTTAGGGATGGAAAGTATGTCAGATTTCAGATTGTGTGTGTGTGGGGGGGGTGTGTAATGGAATATTATTCATACATTAGACAGAATGAAATACTAATACATGCTACAATATAGATGAACCTTGAAAACATTATGCTAGGTGAAAAAAGCCAGACACAAAAGGTCGTATACTGTATAATTCCATTTACATGAAATATCTAGAATAGGTAAATCCATAGAGACTTAAAGCAGATTGGTTGTTGCCAGGAGCTAGGGGTTGGGAGGACTGGGGAGCAACTGCTTAATGGATACAGGGTTTCCTTTAGGGGTGATGAAAATGTTTTGGAACTAGATGGAGATGGAGGTGGCATAACATTGTGAATGTATTAAGTGCATCGAATTGTTCACTTTTAATTGATTTATTTTATGTAATGTGAATTTCATCCCAATTAAAAAAAATTAAAAACTGGGCAGAAAAAGCTTAGGCTCACAGGCCAAATCTGGCTTATCACCAATTTTTGCACAGCCCACTAGCTAAGAATGACTTTTATATTTTTTAACTGTTGAAAAAATCAAAAGAATGATATTCATGACATGAAAATTATATGAACATCAAATTTCAGTGTCTATAAATAATGTTTACGGACACACAGTTATGCCCATTTGTTTACTTATTATTTATGGCTGCTTCCACATTATAATGGCAGAATTCAATAGTTGTCATAGAGACCATTTTGCCTGCAAAGAGAAACTGACCCCCGGTCTAACTCCTCCAAAGTTTGTTTTTTTTAAAAAAAAGAAAGAAAAGAAAAAAAAAGCGAAAATCTTTCTTAACTTTTCAACCACTCTTGGCCTTGTTATTGTTAAAGGGTTTTCTTCTGGAGGATCCTTCACTGTGCTGCAGAAATCTCCAGATTCTTGGAATAGGTGCTTTTCTAAAAAAAGAGTTGGAAGTTACTTGTCTTCTTCCTGGTAACTATATCTTCACTTGATCAGTCCTCAAACTGCATTTTAAAATATCACACTAAATGACAATAAAGTGTTTTAAATGCAGTTGTGAATGTCATCAAAATATCACTGGTGGTTTGCTTGGTGTGGGAGATTCATTAGCACCAGAGAGTAAGCGTAGAAGAGCCACGCCGCCCCTCTCCCTTCTGAGGGCGAGCTCCAGGGAAGGCGGGGCTCATGGTTCTCTCCAACTCTCAGCCTCTCTTTCCCCCATTTCTCTAAGATCAAATTGATGTGTGAGGGTAAGGGACAGATCCACCAACATTCCCAGTTCTGATGGCTTCCCCACAATCCTGGCTGAAGCTTCCCGAGTCCTAGCCTGATCTGAAATGTGAAGTTTAACATCTCAGTTGCCCATTTTTCTATGGTGCGAAAGGGAGCGCATACCCATTCATTTTTGTTTTGCTTTGTTTGGGTTTTTTTGTTTGTTGATTGGTTTTTAATATTTTCTCCTCTTTCAAACCGTTCTCAGTGTAACCCTTTGATGAAGATCCCTTGGAGGATCTTTCTAGAAGAAGTCTGTACTTTGCACTGTGGACATATTCCTAGAAAACTGTAGGATCAATTTAATGCACACTGACAGTTCACACGTGCTTTAACCAGTAGTTCTGATTCTCTTTGTTTGGCCATGGCTCTTAAACTTTTAGCAATTTGGTCTGCCTCAGGTAGTTAGAGGTCTTTTAACAATTAATTTATCACATTAATACATAAATGAAAGATCTTATGCAAATGTCTAACTATTATTTAAATTAAAATATTAGGTTGGCAAGAAAAACAGAATGAAAAACTCTGAGCCAAACGTTATCAAGCAAGGGCAAGACAAACAGAGTGAAAGACTCTGAGCCAAACATTATCAAGCAAGGGAGTATACTCCAGTGAACCTAGAGGGGAAACTGAAAGATCTTTGTTCTGCCCTTGTACAGACTATCAGAGGCTTTATAGGGTTTGTCTGGGAGGGGGTTGGGCAACTATTCTGAGCACTCAGCATTCTTTAACAGCTTTGCAATTTCTTTTGCTTTGTACAAAATGTTTTTATCGGTACGCACCAGCCTGAGAGAAAGGGAGGAGGTAGGGGGACAGGGTGAGTTGTACCAGATGTCTTTATTGGAACGCTCCAGCCTTGAGGGAAAGGGAGGGGGCAGGGGGACAGGGTGAGGGAGTAGCAGATGTTCTTATGTTAAGCTGACTGTAAAGCCTAATAATCTCTATATTTGATAAGTATGAAACTTGTTTTTTAAAAGAATTATGGAGTGAATTATTCCACAAATGATAAATTTCTTTAACATTTTATGCCACATTCATATTCAAAGAGTATTTAAGCTAAACTTTATAAAACAAGGATCAATATACTTGTTTGTAAACTAAAATATAAAGAAGGGAGTAGTACACACAGGAAAGGAGAAGGGTATATGTAGACCTGTGCTTTATCAAGGTCATGGCTGATCAAATCCTGAGTTTGGTATGAACAGTTCAGCCCTAAGGAAACCGAAAATTGTGACTTCCAGGAAAGTCACTATTCAGAGTTGCTGATGATACACCATCTATCCAAACCCCCACTCGTTTTTGCATGGTAAATTATGTTTCCCAAGAACAGAGTCCCTTGGTTTTCCCATTTTGTGCTCATGACACCTTTTCTCAGATGGGATCACTGAGCTCAGAGATCAAGTTCCTTGTTCAGGGTCTAAGAGCTAAAGACTATCATCTAAACCTTTGGATGCCATAGACCTAACTTTTTCCACCCCATCATGGTATCTTCATAAATTATATATGTATGTAAATACACACACATCCAGATATGAACATCCAAATATAATATAATTTATTCATAGACATTTTAATAATTTGTAAAGCAGCTGCCTTACTTTTGTACTTTGGTATTCTTACATTTGTACTTTACCCCCTGGCTCCACTCTTCCTTTTAAAAGGATCAACCAAGACAAGAACATTGTTTTTATTCAAAGAGGACTATCCATCATGTCATTTTCAAAACAAAAAATAAGTCCCTGAATAGGTGCATAACAAAACTAGAAAAAGCAGTGAACTCTTGCACGGGCTGATGCATTTGCAGCCTTGACTCCTACTGCGTTACTGACTGAGTAAGTAATCACCAGTATACAGAGCTTAGCAATAGCATGTGTGATGGAAGGAATCTCTATACCCCACACTCTAGTGCTGCATGTTTTCCAGGGCCTGCATTGAGCTGTAATGCCTCATATGAATCTGTTACATGGACCCACATCTCTACAGTGGCCAGCACATCCAGAAAATGCTTACTCACATTTGTCAACTCTGAGAGCCTATTTGTAACCCACCATAAATGAGATCAGATTGCCTCTTCCAAAGAGGGTGTTGGAACAGAACAGTCACAGCCCCAGAATCTTCTTGAGAAAAGGTTTGGTGCCTGGAAACTCTTGCTATTTCTCCTCCAACTCATCCTCATTGACCATGGTTGTGGTCTTTTACTTTTATTTTATCATTATCATGAACAAGCAGAGTTGAAACTGCCATAAATGTCCCTCTAATTTTCAAAAATTAATCTGTGTAGAGATATGCGCTGTGCAGAAGGTTGGCAGAAGGCAAGGGGAGAAGGGAAGAATGGTAGGCTTCTGAGTTGTACAGACCTGGATCCTCGTCCTTTCTCTGTCCTTACTAGCTGCGTATCCTTTGGCCTCTGTCCACTATCTAAAAATGAAGGAATGAAAATCCCTGCCTCACAGGACTAGGAGGAGATCCTAAGAGAAGGGAAAAGTTCCAATATTGAACTCCACAGCTAGTGAGTTACATACCCCTTTCAGCGCAACATTTGACCATTCTTTCCAATGGAGTTACCAGTTATCCCTGCATCTAGTTAAAATAATAGTTCACACATAAAAGGTAACATTCATTTAGTAGCATGAGGAGACATCCAAAAAATTGCCTAATACAGTGCACAAGAGCTCAATAATTTTTAATTCCCTCCTGGCTTCTTTCCTTACTACAGAGTCAGAATAAGAATTCAAGTTTTTGACTTCTAGTACAATGCTTTTTCTTCTTAAATATGTGTGTATGTGTGTGTGTGTGTTTGTATGTTCACTGGTGAACTCCTTCAATCATAGTGCTACTGTTTGTTTCTCCATTTATTGTTTTTCTTTCAAATTACCCTTTGTCCATATGAGTAGGAAAGACTCATGCCCAGTGACTGCATTTGGCTTAGCTGGCTTTATGCGACTTCAGAATCTTAGGAATTGTCTCCACATCAAAGAGAAGTAGTGTGTGAAAGTCAGGGAAATACATCCTATGTTTTGTATGTATTTTTTGTAATTCCACTATGAAGCATTGATTTCTCCAATTTAGATCTTAAAACCACAGGTTTTTAATAGTGGCACTAAAGATGTAGAATTATGCATTCCTTTGATGGTGGAAATTAAAATTCCACATGTGATCATTCAGAACATTTATTTATATTTTATTTATTTATATGTCTTAAGTCAGTTGCTTTCACACTGAAGCAGCACACAAAACTATGTAAATTGTTATGCTTACACGCTCCTATAATTAGGTATGTTTAGGTGTAGAGTGGCAGGCACTTCTGGGTTATGTATATGATGCAGAAGAAATAGTGGGAATCTGAGGGATCTCTCTGTCAGTGTAACAGCATTCACAGAAGCTGTCAGAGGTCATCTGGGGAGGCGTGGTGAGAACTCATACCATATGAAGGAAGCAGAGGCTAATGTAAGCTGTTAGCCAGGAGAAGTCCACAAGCAAAATCACAAAAGTTGAAGGACACAGCTAACTTGATTCTGGTCCAGATAGTTGTGACATCTGCTTTGAGGAAGGTATGAAGAGCCAGTAACAGAGACAAAGGGAGTGATTCCCTGAATCAGTGTTCGGCCAGCTTCATAGGTCAGGCAGGCATCTGATGGAACAGTAGCTGGCCTGGATGTAGGGTCACCCAGGAGCTTGGAGAGTTCTGGGTCCCAAAAAACCAAGATGTAGTCATATTGCAACATTGGTATGAAGCAGACCAGCCAGGTGGAAGCCCATATGTAAAGGTCTGCAGGCAGGCTTGAACCTGGTGTTCATATGGGCCCCAGGAGTCAGGGGGCCACGAGAAGAAGTCTAGCTCTTTCCACGGTATATTAGGACAAAGCCCCAGTATTCTCTTAGCCTGAACATTCGTCTGTCCCAGGCCTGGGTAGGCTGATCTTTCCTAATGGATGATAATGTTCTTCATGCCAAGCCCTTTACTGACCACAGAGCTTCCAGAGGTGAATAAAACACCATTCCATGTCAAGCCCCACAAAGTAGAAGAGGAGACTGCCTATTGTGATAGGTCCTTGGGGCACAGTGAGAGGACAGAGGAGGGTGGTGGCTCCTATAGATGTAGAAGGAGGGAGGGTATGTGTGCAGGAGGCTTTGGAAAGCACTTAGAGGTTTTTCGTGGAAGGTTAGAAGTTGTTTACCAGTTGAATAAGGAAGGCAGGGGAGGTGGCATGAGCAGCCTCAAGCAGTGACCTGGCCACCCTCACCAGGAACCACAATGATCTGATAAAGCAAAGGAGGAGCCCAAGGCTTCATGTTGAAAACGAAGCAAGGAAAGTAGGCAGGGACTTCATTAAAGAGGGCTCCTTAACTGCCTCCCACATAATTCTGTTTTGTTCCTGTATTAGCGTATATTCAAGGGTAAACTGCTTGTGAATAATGAGAGCTGCATTATTATGCCAGTTTTTATTATCCAGCAGCAGTTTTGTTGTAGGCTTTAGTTTAAAAATACTGACTCTGTCATCTTGACTGTAGTTTGCATAGTCCCTAGGCCTTAGATGCCTCTGGTCTGCCCAGGTGCCTAAAACTTACCTATTGCTTTTGCTGTCCTCTCTCCGGATCTGGGACCCTTCTGTGACATGGATGCTGGGGCCTCCCAAGCTCTGCAAGCTCCTGATGCACACGTGCCCTGCAGGTTTCTCTGTCAGTCCAGTAGCTCAACTTGTGGGAACAGGAACCTGGAATGTCTTTGGACTATCTTGCCTGTATTTACCTTTGAAGTACTTATCAATATTTTATATAATCTAAAAAATATTTGTAGATATATTTGTCAATATTCATATTTATTACATATAGTTATAGATTTTTTAAAGTTTTTTTTCCCCAAATCACAGTAAAGAATCTTTTTTATTATTTTATTTACATTAATTTTAATCATATCAATNAAATATTTTATATAATCTAAAAAATATTTGTAGATATATTTGTCAATATTCATATTTATTACATATAGTTATAGATTTTTTAAAGTTTTTTTTCCCAAATCACAGTAAAGAATCTTTTTTATTATTTTATTTACATTAATTTTAATCATATCAATTACAGGAGTAATCCTGTTGTACAATCTGGAAGCAAATTAATTATAAGTAATAATTTAACCATTGTTTACCACTGATTCAAGTATTGTACTGTGATTACGTTTCTTTTCTTATACAAGTTTATTTTTACTCATTCTCCAAATTATTTCTGTAATTAAGTAATCTCAGTTGTAAACCATTGTTTTATCTCGCTTTGTCTTTAACTTTGACATTATATGAAATTTGACTAAGGGTTAAGCAATGCCCCCATGGCAAAATGTTATCAAAATGAGTCTGAGTTTTACAGACATATGTAATCAATTTCATTTTTTAAAAAGCAACAGAAGCATGTCATCCAGCTGAATCTGTCACCTACACTGAGAAAAACACTTCAATATTTTCTTCCAACACTTATGTATAGAGTTCTTCATGCTCTAGACCTTCAGTGTTTGGTTCTCTATGGATGGCTCACCTATCCATAGTGATAAACGATACCGTGCTCATAAAACAGCCCAGTGCCTAGCACCTAATCAGTGCTGTATTGGTTTACACTGATCCATTCTAAACTCCATTGGAATATCATGATTAACATTCTTAAAAATTTTGAGCTGTAACTCATAAAACTGTCTTAGATTTAGCCCAGAACTTCAAATGCTCAGGGAAGAAGTGATGACTTGTGTGATGAGCTGGCCCCATGTTTTCTGTACATCTCCATCGATCAAGAAGCACGTCATTGCAAGCGACTGACTTGACTGTTTCCACACTTAATTTTTTATTTGCTTTTTGTCACAGTAGTATGTGAGAATAGCTTAAAGACAGATGGTAATGAACACACTGCAATGAAACTTGTCTCATCTCAGAGTCACTTCTGAAAGGCAACCACTTTCGTCCTCTTTATTTGCTTTTTCTGGCATTTAACTCAGTATTTCTAAATATTGTGCTTCTCCTGCTGTTCCTTGGATAATCAAACACTTGTTGGCTTCCTGCTATAGAAGATGAGGATTCGATTCACACACCTCCAGCACTACCTCTTTTTCGTTTCTTCTTTGCTCTCACCTTCCCAAAAGAGTTACATCACAAGTTTTGCTCCCTTGCTCCCATTTTCCCAGGTAGTTTTGTCACAAATTTGTGTTAAGTGGAAGTCAATTTATGTACTCTTGTGACTATTGACTATGTTTACATTTCTTCTCTTACACAGATTTTACATTTTCTCAAATTAGAAATTGCCTTTTTCACTTCCTTAACTTTTTATGCACTTATAATTGTTTTTTCCAAATGCTCTCACAGATAAGTCAAATGTCATATCTATTATAATATCCAAACCTCAAAAGCATTAATAAGGTTTTAAGCTCAATTTTCTTCCAAATCTACTGCCTTACTTCATCTTGCAGCTTCAGTCTAGCATAGTTGTTATAAGGGGATAGTATTTACCTCTCCTCATGTCAGTTCTTCTGTTGTGTACCAGATCCAATATTTTCCTCTTTCTTGATTTATTCTCTCATTTTTGTAAGTCACATTTTCCATTAGTTTTCTAAGAAAGGGTATATGGAAAGTAAATATATTGAGTACCTGAAGATTGGAAAATAGCTTTATTCTACCTTCATATGTGTTGGTAATTTGGCTGGGTATAAAATTATGAGTTAGAAATCATTTTCTCTCATAATTTTGAAATTCAACAGTGTTTGAAGCTCCATGACCTCCAAGTTTCCAAGTTGCTATTGAAAAATACAATCTTTCTGTTTTCTGCTAAATTGCTTACCATACCTCCACTTGCCTTCCATCTTCCAAATATACAAAAGTACTTCAAATAGTATGTGAGAAAATGGAATTGGAAGATAATACTCATCTTCCCATGAACTTTTTGAAGATTCTCATATGTTCAACTCTCTCTTACTCTTGCTACATGTAGGTTAAACAACCCAAATAAAGGGAGGAAATGGTTAGGTCAAGCTGTGAAAGAGTGAAATGAGGAGGACCTCCTCTGACTTGGAGCAAATCATTCTACCTCTTGGACCCTCAGGCTTCTTTAAAATGAAATAATAAAGTCAGAGCTCCAAGTCCCCTTTCAGCTCTTGAATACTATTTCTACCTGTTGATGAATCAGCTTCAACAAATTATCTCAAACAAGTCACCATGCCTCAGTACATGTGTGCATATGAAAGGATTTGTTCATTAATTTACTTAAGGCATGTTTTTCAGGCATCACACTCAGAGCTGGATATACAGTGGCAAATAGACAGACACAGTCCTTCCTCATTGAGTTCACAGCTCAGACAAAAAGGCGGACAAAAAAGAACTCTCAAATAAATAATAAAGTGTGATAAATGTGGTAAAAAAATAACCAGAGTTCTGTGAGAAAGAATAACAATAAAAAAAGATAATTTAGACACGGGAGGGGAAATGTTTTAAACACAGCTTCCTTGAAGAAATAACAAGAGAGTCAAAGAATGAGCGTTCACTAACAAAGAGAAGAGTGATTGGAAGAGCATTCCAGGCATATGAAGCAGCAGGCGTAAAGACCCTGTGGAATTAAAGAGCTTGTGCATTCAAAGAACTAAAAGAAGGCCACAGGGCTAAAGTGTAGTGAACAAGAGGGCTTGGCCTGCAGTAAAGTTAGAGATGGGCTCCCCCTAACTCACACAAAAGCTTTTCACCATGGTGAACATGTTGTATGACATCAGAAAGGCAGAGAGAACCTGCTGAGAGATGCTTAAGCGAGAGAGGGAGTTGACTCAATCACATTTTTTTTTTTTGTCTTTTTTTGTGACCGGTAAGGGGATTGCAACCCTTGGCTTGGTGTCCGCACCACGCTCAGCCATTGAGCGCACCGGCCATCCCTATATAGGATCTGAACCCGCGGCGGGAGCATCGCTGCACTCCCAGCACCGCACTCTCCCAAGTGCGCCACGGGGCTGGCCCCTCAATCACATTTTTAAAAGATTACTCTGGCGACTGTACACACATGGGGTTGGAGGAGGATGAAAAAAGGTGTAGAGGTGATGCTGGCTAGGGTGGGGAAGCAAGGTGGAGGAGAGGTGGATTTTCCATGTAATCTTGAGATATCCTCATTTGGGCTCTGTAGTCAGCTGTGTATGCAGTGGGGTCCCTGTGGCCTCATGTCTCACACTGTGTGGACATAGTCATTCCCATATCTCCATTCTAAAGAGACTACTTTGCTGGAGTCCTATTGCCTCACCAGGTGGTCTTCCCAGGATGCATTCTACATAATCCATATCTGATCCTCAGAATCACACATGTTTTTATTCATATATCTTTTCCTGAAAAGCTTTCAGAGTGCAGGCCTTGCCCCATGGCCATCCCTCCTCAGTAGGCTGATAGGACCGCTGGTCACCCATATGTCTCTCACCTTTAGACTTTATCAAGCACGAGTATGGTCACAGCCACATGTCCCACAGACTCCAGAGGATACAGGCTAAGCTTTGAAAATAGTCTCCTTGCAAAGGGAAATCAATATATCGAAGAAATACTTGCACTCCTATGTTTATTGCAGCACTATTCACAATAGCCAAGACATGGAATCAACCCAAGTTCATCAACAGATGCCTGGATAAAGAAAATGTAGCATATATACACACACACACACACACACACACACACACACACACACACACACACACACACACAATGGAATACCATTCAGCCATAAAAAATAATGAAATCCTGTCATTCATGGCAACATGGGTAAGCCTGGAGGATGTTACGTAAAGTGAAGTAAGCCAGGAACAGAAAGAGAAATAGCACATGTTCTCACTTCCATGTGGAAGCTAAGAAGGTTGATCACATAGAAGCAGAGAGAAGAATGGCAGTTACCAGAGGGTGGAAAGGGTTGGGATGGGGGGGATAGTGAGAAGTTGGTTAATAGATACAAAATTACAGCTATATAGTAGGAATAATATCTAGTGTTCTACAGCAGTATACGGTGACTGTAATTAATAGCAGTTTATTATATACTTTCAATTAGTTAGAAAGGATGGTTTTGAATGTTCCAAACACAAACAAATGATAAATGTTTGAGGTAATGGGAAAAAATCAGGGGTAGCCAGGGTTTCAGTGGGGGAGAGAAGGGGAAAGGGATGAATAGGTAGAGCACTGAGGAGTTTTAGGGCAGTGAACTATTCTGTATGATATTATAGTGGTGAACACATGACATTATGCATTTGGCAAAACCAACAGAAATGAGCAACACAAGGAGGGACCCCTAATGTAAAATTGAGTCAATAGTGATAGATCAATATTGGTTCATAACTGTAACAAATGGACCACCCTAATGTAATGTTAATAATAGAAACTGTGTACAGGAAAGCAGAGGAGGGGGTATGGGAACTACCTGTACTTCCTGCTCAATTTCTCTGTAAACCTAAAACTGCTATAAAATAAAGCGTAAAAGAAAAAGTCCCCTTGAAGACACTTTCAGCAGGATCAAGGAGATAGCAAAGCGCCCCCATCCTTCTCGTTGTGATAGAGGAGTAGGGGTGAGACTAACAGAGCCTCAACAGCTCTACAAAGACACCCTCCCTCCAGTATCCCACCTCTCTTCCTCTTCTCCAATATGCTCGAGGTGCTTGGTCATCTAAGACTAGTAAAATCCATTTGGCACCTCATTTTGAGGCCTGCATGGAGCCTACACCTCATCTGTGTGTCAGGGCTGTTGGCACCTCTTGTCCTGGATACTCTTGTCTAAATAGAGACAGAAAACATCGCATTTTGACATCCTCTCCGAGCCTCCGTGCAGCCACCTTCTGAAACAGCAGACGTGGGTGTCCGGCACCACTGCCGTTTTCCCACAGTTGTGCACCCCACACTCGTGGCTGACCCCCGGAGCCTCTCCAGCGCTCCTGCCTTGGGCCTCAATGCAGCAGTGAAGTTGTCAGGGTCAGCTGTGCCCCTTCTCTCCTCGTCAGTCCTCTTCCTCCTCACCCCATGATGTCACCTGTCCCAGGAAGCTAAGTGACTCAACCAGCAGCAAGTTCGCTGCTGCCCACCTCCTCCTCCTCTGTCCCCAGGCAGGTGTTGGTATCTGATCAAGCCCACTCTCCCCCACTTTAAAAGACCGTGAGCCTCACTGTCACACAGACCCTGCTGTTTCCCCTTTATCAGTCATTTTCCTGAGAGTTTGTCCAACAGCTCAGACCTTATAATAGGAAGATGGGTGGAAATGGGTGAAATTTTCAGGACTTGCCTTACTCAATAAGACACAGAAAAGCAGAAATGGGTGACCTATATGAAAAGCAAAGAAGATGGAATTTGCTTGATTGAACTGAGAGGACAAAGCAAGCAGAAGAGGCTGATACTTTCTGGAGTAGTGGAAAGGAAAGAAATGGGGAGAAACCAGAGCTGATAACATAGGTAGAAAATGTAGAAGGTAAAACCATCTTCAGAATATTCCATTTTGAAAGCTTCATGAAAAAGTCATAGGAAAGAATTACCTGGATGTAGGAGCATCCTCTTTTTCAGTGATTTCAGACTGTTCACCAGGAAAGGACAAGTTGTATCCTAACCACAGTTTGCCATGTGCCTGACAGGAACAAATGCTAAGCATGGACTGCGCTGCAAAGCCTGTAAGATGAGCATCCACCACAAGTGCACAGACGGCCTGGCACCCCAGCGGTGCATGGGCAAGCTGGTAAGGGCCTGTGCCAGGAGTGGGCCCCACACTTTCTGCCCAGGGCACTTGCCAGCTGCAGTGAGATCATCCCCTCCAAATTCCTTCACTGCAGCCCTGAGGAGGGCACCCCAGAATCCCTGGCCTGCCACCTTGGCTTCCTAATTGGCATAATGATAGAGCAGAGGAGGAGCTTTGTCAACCTGATAGACAAACACCCCACACTTAATAGGAGTCAAGGTCCTTCGTAGAGTGACCATTTCTCCCTGGTTGGGACTTTCTCAGTTTTACACTGAAAGTCCACATCCTAGGGCTGTTCATCCTGGGACTGTTTCAAAAGTGAAAGTCACACATTCCACGAATCCCCTCAGCCCCAAGAAAACTAGGGTGATTGGTCACCCTAGTGCTTAATTGGCTGTCAGTTCAGTGGGTGTCAAGAGAGGACTAGAGCTAACCCCTGCGAAAGTGGCAAGAGTAATAAATATCCACACCACCTTAACAGAATCTTGTTGGCCAGACCAAGGGAGACTGGGTAGTCCTGGCTCATTCTGGGCTGATCATACCATCTCAGGTGTATAGGCTTCAGTCCTGGTGCCACACATCGATAAAAAGCAACCCAGAGCATGTTTGAGGGTCTTTGAAACTAGGCTGGTCCAAAGAATTTAGAAAAAAACAAGAATGACTACCCTAGAGAATAACTAAACAGGACATAACACCTGTCTACAAAACGTGTAAGGCCTGTCACATAGAAGAGGAATTCTGTTGTCCTTTGTGGCTCCAGGGGAAAGACATAGAATCAGTGGATACCAAATCTAATCAAAGATAATGTCACCAAAGACCTGCCTCTAGGGTTAGTGAGTACTCCTACCCCTCCTCCATCATTGACAGTGTTCAAACAAAGGAGAATACCACTTGCCAGGAGCATTGGAGAAGATTCTGGAATTCTTTTTTTTTTTTTTTTCCTTTTTGTCATTTTTCGTGACCGGCAACGGGATCGCAACCCTCGGTGTTGCGCCCGAACCTCGCTCAGCCAGTGAGCGGCCGGTCTGTATGTGGGATCCAAACCCTCGGCGGGAGCGCCGCTGCGCTTCCCAAGCGGCGCACTGTAGCAGTGCGCCACCGGGCCGGCACAGAAGATTCTGGAATTCTAGTAGGGATTCAGCCACTAAGTTTTCTTCCAGTGTAGTAAGTCCACGTTCTTAGAGGGTTCATCTACTTACTCTGATTTGTAACATCATCTTCNTGGGTGAAATTTTCAGGACTTGCCTTACTCAATAAGACACAGAAAAGCAGAAATGGGTGACCTATATGAAAAGCAAAGAAGATGGAATTTGCTTGATTGAACTGAGAGGACAAAGCAAGCAGAAGAGGCTGATACTTTCTGGAGTAGTGGAAAGGAAAGAAATGGGGAGAAACCAGAGCTGATAACATAGGTAGAAAATGTAGAAGGTAAAACCATCTTCAGAATATTCCATTTTGAAAGCTTCATGAAAAAGTCATAGGAAAGAATTACCTGGATGTAGGAGCATCCTCTTTTTCAGTGATTTCAGACTGTTCACCAGGAAAGGACAAGTTGTATCCTAACCACAGTTTGCCATGTGCCTGACAGGAACAAATGCTAAGCATGGACTGCGCTGCAAAGCCTGTAAGATGAGCATCCACCACAAGTGCACAGACGGCCTGGCACCCCAGCGGTGCATGGGCAAGCTGGTAAGGGCCTGTGCCAGGAGTGGGCCCCACACTTTCTGCCCAGGGCACTTGCCAGCTGCAGTGAGATCATCCCCTCCAAATTCCTTCACTGCAGCCCTGAGGAGGGCACCCCAGAATCCCTGGCCTGCCACCTTGGCTTCCTAATTGGCATAATGATAGAGCAGAGGAGGAGCTTTGTCAACCTGATAGACAAACACCCCACACTTAATAGGAGTCAAGGTCCTTCGTAGAGTGACCATTTCTCCCTGGTTGGGACTTTCTCAGTTTTACACTGAAAGTCCACATCCTAGGGCTGTTCATCCTGGGACTGTTTCAAAAGTGAAAGTCACACATTCCACGAATCCCCTCAGCCCCAAGAAAACTAGGGTGATTGGTCACCCTAGTGCTTAATTGGCTGTCAGTTCAGTGGGTGTCAAGAGAGGACTAGAGCTAACCCCTGCGAAAGTGGCAAGAGTAATAAATATCCACACCACCTTAACAGAATCTTGTTGGCCAGACCAAGGGAGACTGGGTAGTCCTGGCTCATTCTGGGCTGATCATACCATCTCAGGTGTATAGGCTTCAGTCCTGGTGCCACACATCGATAAAAAGCAACCCAGAGCATGTTTGAGGGTCTTTGAAACTAGGCTGGTCCAAAGAATTTAGAAAAAAACAAGAATGACTACCCTAGAGAATAACTAAACAGGACATAACACCTGTCTACAAAACGTGTAAGGCCTGTCACATAGAAGAGGAATTCTGTTGTCCTTTGTGGCTCCAGGGGAAAGACATAGAATCAGTGGATACCAAATCTAATCAAAGATAATGTCACCAAAGACCTGCCTCTAGGGTTAGTGAGTACTCCTACCCCTGGGAGCGCCGCCGCGCTTCCCAAGCGGCGCACTGTAGCAGTGCGCCACCGGGCCGGCACAGAAGATTCTGGAATTCTAGTAGGGATTCAGCCACTAAGTTTTCTTCCATCGGCGGGAGCGCCGCTGCGCTTCCCAAGCGGCGCACTGTAGCAGTGCGCCACCGGGCTGGCACAGAAGATTCTGGAATTCTAGTAGGGATTCAGCCACTAAGTTTTCTTCCAGTGCTGGGGTGTAGTAAGTCCACGTTCTTAGAGGGTTCATCTACTTACTCTGATTTGTAACATCATCTTCTCTTAAACCCCTGCCTCACCTGTTCCCTTTCTCCTTCTCCAGTGGTGATTCCCACAAGCCAAGGCAAAGTTCACAGATGAGAGGTCAGAAAAAAAAGGAAACAGAATCCAGAACACAGAGCCAACAAAGCTCTTCAGACATACAAGGACCTTTAGGCCTACCTCTGAGGTCTGCTCTCCCATGCCCAGGCCTTTTCTGATTTTAACAACCCACAATAGTAAACTGCAGTGAAATAACGCAATGCAGTCCACTTGTAGCTTGGGGAGGTAATGACGACCCTGGACACCAGGGAGGCTGCAGTGCGCTGCTGGCAGAGGACAAGCAGGACAGGGAGGGCCAGGGCCGGGAGCCTACTGGATGGAGCGTAACTTGCTTGTTGCCACCTCCCTCCCCCTGCACCCTGTTGGGGATAAATTATAGAATTACAGGATAGGTCAGCATCTTTAAGGGAGACATGGGCAAGCTCCTGGAGAAACCAACTGGCTTTATTTTTAGGGTTTTTGTGTAGTTTCTTCCATCTTATCAGTAGCATTAACCCCTTCTCTTTCTCACTCTTTCTCCAGCCCAAGGGGTTTCGGCGTTACTACAGCTCCCCCTTGCTCATCAATGAACAATTTGGATGCATTAAAGAAGTTATGCCCATTGGTGAGTTGGGACATTGATGGGTTGAGCTGGGCTTTCAGCAGCAAAGTCAACATTAATCGCTCCTCTCCTCCCAGGGCTGCAGAACCAGTGGGGTGTCTTTGTGGGTTTGTCTGGTGGCTGTTTGGGTTATTATTGTCTCGCTGAAGGGAAAATATAAGGTGGACCAAATCCTCCAGGAATTTTTATCCTTTACCTGATGAAGCTTGAGAAACACCTAGGCCCCCACAGCTGCTGATGCACGCCCCCAGCCCTCAGCAGCACAGCTGCGTGGAGCATGGCTTCCCACACATGGTGCAAAGCCCAGCTCCCCCATACACCACTGTGTGTCTCTGAACAAGTTATGGACCTGCCAGACCCCACAAAATGAAAACTGGAATTGCAGCCTTTCATAATTGTTGTAAAAAATAAACATAAATTATAGGCATTGCTTAGTCGGAACTCAATGAATATGTTATTCTTTAATGGCTACCCAAAATGCACTATATATATAGATATTTCTGGCTTGGATTTATTCTTTAAAAATGTCTTTCAGATTACTTCTATTTTTTCTCTCGCTCTGAAAAATCTCTACATCTATTTTTGCCTTTTTTTGTGGGGGGACAAGTTTTAAACTAGAAATTTATAAACTAGAATGTTTTTCATTCGAAATTCATAAGGATTGGTAAAGTCAAATTCTTTCAAAAACATTTTCCTTCTTCTTAAGTCTTTATGTCTCAAAGCTATGTACCTTGGTGAGCAGAGCCTCCCACTAGAGGAGATAAAGCTGATCTCTAGGAAGAACCTTGAAACTGGCATCCTGAGGATGGATAACAAAAGAGGAAAAAGTCAGTCAGGAAGTGTTGGGAGCAGAGTTCTAGTTGGAAGTGCTGGGTGCAGGGGAGGGGCCTGGCGAATGGGAGCACGTTGGGGTGGGGTGCACCTGTGCATCATGACCTCAGAAGCCCATCATCCCAGGGGCTAGCAGGTCTGCTGCATGGAAACTTCTTCTCAGGTTCTGTTAACCCAGGAGATGTGGTAGGAGGGTGGCTGGGTTCTCTCAGATGAGCTTTTTCAGATGAGCTTTCTCTTCTGTTGCAGCCTGTGGCAATAAGGTGGACCCTGTGTACGAGACCCTCCGCTTCGGCACCTCCCTGGCCCAGAGAACAAAGAAGAGCAGCTCCGGCAGTGGCTCTGATTCACCTCACAGAACCTCTGTAATTTCTTCTTCCCTCCATTCCCCATGGTGGCCTCGGGTGGGGCCAGCCTCAGGCATGGCAATATGAGGGGTTCCACCTAAATGCCTCATGAGGGTGGGTCTGTTGAGAGTCAGGCAGCCTCCAAAGGGAAAGCAAAAGTGCTCTGGGCCACTAAGGGTTAACTTTCTGTTGCCAACACCCAGGGATCATTTTACTTTCTTGCTCTAGGACCACCTTCTTGGCCTCATGCTCCTTGATTCTTCCCACATACTCCTCTCCTTCACCCTCCCACCAATATTAGATTACATATCAGTCAACACAGAGAAATGTTTGGCTCAGACAGTGGGCAGGAGCAGGCAAGTCCTGGCTATTTCCAGTTCTCCTTCCAGCTACTTCCCAGTTCAAGGTTACAGCTATTTCTCACATTTTCTCGGTCCTTTCTCTCTAAGACAAGATACACCCCTTGCTTTCACACAAAAACTGCCCTCTCCAGAGTCACTTGACCTGTGACTCAGTGGGGCCTCTCTCCACAGGACACTCACTCCCAGGCACCTCTCCTAAGTTTTATCTGATCTAAACTAACTATTCCATGCATCTCTATGACCTGTTTTCATCATCCTGTCTCTGTCTGTCCCAACCAGAATTTCTTTTTTTTTTTTTCCTTTTTGTCTTTTTTCGTGTCCGGCAACGGACCGCAACCCTCAGTGTTGCACCCGTACCGGACCGGGACCAGCAACGGGATTGCAACCCTCGGTGCTGCGCCCACCCCTCGCTCAGCCAGTGAGTGGGAACCGGTCTGTATGTGGGATCCGAACCCTTGGCGGGAGCACCGCTGCGCTCCCAAGCGGCGCACTGTAGCAGTGCGCCACCGGGCCAGCCCCCAACCAGAATTTCTTTTTTTTTTTTTCCTTTTTGTCTTTTTTCGTGTCCGGCAACGGACCGCAACCCTCAGTGTTGCACCCGTACCGGACCGGGACCAGCAACGGGATTGCAACCCTCGGTGCTGCGCCCACCCCTCGCTCAGCCAGTGAGTGGGAACCGGTCTGTATGTGGGATCCGAACCCTTGGCGGGAGCACCGCTGCGCTCCCAAGCGGCGCACTGTAGCAGTGCGCCACCGGGCCAGCCCCCAACCAGAATTTCTATAAATATTCTGCAGCCCATGCTGAAGGCCACCATCCTTCCTGCAAAGAGACAAGGACCTTGGGTTGACATTGCCACTTAGGATAGCCTGCACCCAGTTACCGGTTCCATTGTCACAGTTCCTACTGGACTGGAGGCTTCTAAGCAACACACAGTTGAGCCTCTGAACGGTCTGCCCTGCCGGGTCCTCTCCACAGCAAGTGATTGGGGTGGGTTGTGGAATGAAGAGCAGGGCATACCCCCCCGGGAGGGGTTCGCAGGGGCTGAGATGAAGTAGCTCCCTTATTGGGTTCAGGTCAATCCACAAGGTAAGCTGAGATTGTAGGTGCTCAAGTAGGTATGCAGGTCAGGTGGATGAATAGGTAGGTTTGTAGGCCCTCTGACTGATGTCACATGGTCATCCTAGAAGCCATCTTTAAACTCACCTAAAGTCCCATTCTTTATGCATTCCGCTGATTTCTAAGAGGGAAGACCCGAAAATAATTTTTACTCTTTTTTTCTTGCTGTACATAAAATTGATGTCACTTAGTTCTTCTACTCAGTTAACAAACATGAACGAAGAGCCTACACTTCACTAGTACTGTAGGGGATACAAAAGAACAGGAGGACATGGCTCCATACCATCATTTTTGAATTCTAAAATTCAAAACTTATTTCTGAAGATCAAACCATGGATACAAAAGCCAATGATGGTGGCATTGCTTAGCATTTTTTAAAATACACTTTGATATGTCTCATCCTATTTTATTAACAATAAGAACATAACATACATGTGTTAAGGATATTGTGATAACTATGTCATATGAGTGCAGAAGGATTTCAAAGTAAAGATGGGAATTGTTTAAGTTCAGTAGACATTGCCTCAAATCAGTGAGGGTATAATTTGTGACATTTTAAGATACCCAGATCTGATGATCTCCCTAGAGAGATCATTATCATTTGGCAGTCCAAAAGATGATGCTAATGCATTTACTGAAAGAAGACTCGAAACAGTGCTAAACATGATAAAAATATACAAAGTATATATAGATAGGATTTATATTATATACAAATATGTTATGGCTGCATGTGTTGGGTAATAATAACAATAGTTTATATATAAAGCATCTAGCACAGGGACTGGCATAATGGACACTTAGTAAATGGAAGTTGTTGCTATTTTATTTTCATTAGGCATCTAGGCCTTAGCTGGATATTCTTTGAACCTGAGGTACTATGAAGTTAAACAAGTGTGTAATCTACTCAAAAGCAAATATGTTATTTTTTTTCCCTTTAAATTTTTATTTTGTCAATATACAATGTGGTTGATTATTATGGCCCATTACCGAAGCCTCCCTCCCTCCACCTTCTCCCCCCTCCCACCCAACAATGTCCTTTCCGTTTGCTTGTCGTAACAACTTCAAAAAATTGTAGTTGTTATATCTTCTCCCCCCCCCACTCCCGGTTTTTTTTGTGTGTGTGTGAGTGAATTTATTTATTTACTTTTAGCTCCCACCAATAAGTGAGAACATGTGGTATTTCTTTTTCTCTGCCTGACTCGTTTCACTTAATATTATTCTCTCAAGGTCCATCCATGTTGTTGCAAATGGCAGTATTTCATTCGTTTTTATAGCTGAGTAGTATTCCATTGTGTAGATATACCACATTTTCCGTATCCACTCATCCGATGATGGACATTTGAGAAGAGCATTTTCTGGAGTCACCCTTTAACAG
>NW_007726179.1:129903-136289 GCF_000696425.1 Galeopterus variegatus | reverse complement strand
AAAAAAAGTATAGTTGTTATATCTTCTCCCCCCCCCCCCCCCAGGAATGTCCTTTCCGTTTGCTTGTTGTAACAACTTCAAAAAAAGTATAGTTGTTATATCTTCTTCCCCACCCCACCCCCGGTATTTTTTGGTGTGTTTTTGGGTAAATTAATTTGTTTATTTTTTTAGCTCCCACCAATAAGTGAGAACATGTGGTATTTCTTTTTCTCTGCCTGACTCGTTTCACTTAATATTATTCTCTCAAGGTCCATCCATGTTGTTGCAAATGGCAGTATTTCATTCGTTTTTATAGCTGAGTAGTATTCCATTGTGTAGATATACCACATTTTCCGTATCCACTCATCCGATGATGGACATTTGAGAAGAGCATTTTCTGGAGCCACCCTTTAACAGGGCCTATTCTCGAGCTCTATTAGAAACCCCTGATTCACCAAGAGGTTCTGCTCTGTTCTGCTCAGTCCCTCTCCTGCTCTAACACGTCCTCCAGTCATTCCTTAAGTTGGGGTATTCCCAGGGGTCTGCTTTTGCTTGATCTTCTTATTCTATATGCTCTTCCTGGTTGATCTTTTTCACATTCTTTTTGTCCAACCACCATCTCTAAGCTGCTGACTCCCTTAGATATCTCCAGTCCCAGCCTCTTGCACCAGACCAGTCCAACAGATATTGCAGAATCAGCATGTCCAAACTAATCTCATGCTCCTTTGGTGATTAGGTCCTATAATTTGGAACTCAGAAATATGTATCAAAAGTGCCCTTCCTCTCTATTACCAGTGCTGGAGATTTGAACCTCATCGTCTCTCACCCAGCTTATTACAAAGGAGTAACTACGTGCTACTATCTTTTTGTTAATCTATCCTTAGCAATGCCTCCAGACTTATCATCACCTAAAGAAAGACTGTGCAATTTTCATAATTAAAACACTCTACTGAGTTGCTTATGCTAAAAGACGATGCCCACACTCTTTAGCATGCACATGAGGCCTGTCACTACCCTAAAAACCCACCTTCCCCTGAACTCACCAGGCTCTTCAGCATCTCCATATGTTAGAACATGCTGTTCCCCCTACTTGAAATTCTTTGAAACCCAGCTTGATTTTTACACAAACAATGAAGAGTCCCCAAACTCCCCCAAGCATGGTGAGTTGCTCCTCCCACAAGCCTCCAAGAATTACTTTCTTATGGGATATATGTGATTGCATTGTTATCAGGTCCTTGTTCCTTATTTATTTCACTACACCAGGGCCTGACAGGGTGCCTAGCACATACTGAGCACCAGGAAATGCTTGAAGAATAAGAATTCACAAGGAACTCTTGAAGACTAATCACAGAATCCTCGGGGATCCACGCAATGCTTCCTCTATCACACAGTAAGCCCCAGGCACACTTTGTCATCCTCTGGTTGCTCAGTCATCCTTTACCATGCTCTGTCTAGTCACCCACACTTTATCTCTACATCTCTGCAAACAACACCTTTTAGAGCTTCCTTGTCTGGGTAGGCGCTTCTTCCCTGGTCTCCCGTAGCAACCAGTTTATTAATCATGATTTACATGTTGCTTAGTACTTTTCACATTTTTGAGTAATTTTTTTCTTTTCCGGTCCCCTCCTCGACTAAACTAAGCTGCTTAAATGCAACAACTCTGCTCACATCTTTTTATTTCCATTCCCTTATATTACTGATTCGTAAACTTTGGTGGACATCAGAATCCCCCAGAGAACTTGGTAAAAATGTCCAGGTCCTGCTTTGCTTCAACTAGTTTGGGCCTCTGTGAGCTTTATCAGTTCTCCAGTTGACTCCAATAGCTACCAAAATTTGAGAACCAGTGGTCTATGCAGTGCTGGCCCATTGCAGATTCTCACTAAATATGTCATGAATGAATACACAAATGGGTAAATGAACAAACGAACACCCTCGTGAGTCAAACTCTCTAAACATCTAAGAAGAACCTAAAGCTAGTGTTGAGTTAAATCAGTGGTTCTTGGTGCGAGGTCATGAGATCAGCAGCTCCAGCATTACCTGGCAACTTGTTAGAAATGCACATTTATGGGGCCGGCCGGGTGGCGCACTCGGTAGAGGGCGGTGCTCCCGCCGAGGGTTCGGATCCCATATAGAGACCGGTTCCCACTCACTGGTTGAGCGCGGTACGGGCGCGACACTGAGGGTTGCGATCCCATTACTGGTCATGAAAAAAAAAAAAAGAAATGCACGTTTATGTTTTCCTCTCAGATCTACAGAATCAGAAGTCTGATTTTGGAAGCCCAACCACCCCTGTTTTAACAAACCCTCCAGGTGGCTCTGATGCACATTACAGTTTGAGAATTACTGCGTTCAATTAAGGACTTAAGTTTACTTCAAAGGAAATGAGCCCTTGCTAGCCGGCCCCTCCTCTTTCTTTCTCATTCCCTCCCTTGCTCACTCACTCATGCTCTTGCTTCCTCCTCGTGTGAACAGCTTTTGAATTGAACATTTATAGTGTCCACCAGGCTGGATCTGAAGTTTGGAACAGAGATGCGAGAATGCTAATCATCTCCCAAACCCCACGTACCAAATTGCATCTCCTATCTCAGGGAAATAAGTAGGACCATTGCTGCCAATAAGTTGCTTCCCCAAAGCCGTGTAGAGCTGGCTCCCAGCCTGTAGCCATTCCCCTTACAAGTCAAGACATTTTACAGATACCACCCAGCAATCCAAAGGAAAACCATAAACAACACTGGCCAGAGCAGAGAGACCTCTTTCCACTTTGACCTGCATTCTGAACAGGCTTCACGTCTCTAGTGAGAGCCGAGATATCCTCATCCCACTCCAGTGCAAGCATCTCCCATGCTTGTATGAGGCTGACATTAGTGGAAGGGCCAATGGAAAGCCAGCCCAGAGAGGCAGGAGCAGAGAGGAGGCTCCCAAGAGATGACCCTGATCCATCTACATCAGCAGCAGGTTTCTGCTCCTGTACTTCTGAGCTTTGCTGTACTTACAACAAGGGGACAGCCTCAGAAACATTCCATAGCAGGCAATGAACATTTCAGCCTCCACATTTTTGGTTAATGCTAAGTAGAAAGACCATCCAAAGGACAATTGAAGGATGTCCAGTTTGCTTTCATCTCTAAAATAGCTTTGTTTCTAGCAACATCTGAACCCTACAGACTGTTTTCGGGGAAAAAAAAGCAGTTTTCTGAAGGTCAATAAGGTGTCCATTCATCACAGCCCAGTTATGTTGGCACTGGTTCCATCAGTAAATGTTTTTTGGAGTTTTGCTCTGTGAAGGCATTGTTCTGAGAGCTGTGGGGAGACAAAGACGAATCAAATTGTACTTAAATATCTGTAATTCACTCTTACCCTGAAGTCAAACTTGCCTCAGTGGAAGAAAACAAGTAATTGATTGGTACTTTAAAATGACTTTCCAGGGCCGGCCCGGTGGCGCACTGTGATAGTGCGCCGCTTGGGAAGCGCGGCGGCGCTCCCGCCGAGGGTTTGGATCCCACATACAGACCAGTTCCTGCTCACTGGCTGAGCGAGGCGCGGGAGCAACGCTGAGGGTTGCGATCCCATTGCCGGTCCCGGTCCGGTGCGGGGGAGACACTGAGGGTTGCGATCCGTTGCTGGACACAGAAAAAGACAAAAAAAAAAAAAATGACTTTCCTTCCTTCCGCAGAGTCTAGTGATAACGCACTTCAGACTCTTGCTATTATTTTAGTATCATCATGTCTTAAAGCTAACATGTTTCCACATGGTGAAGCTCTGTTCCAAAGGTTTATTTTCTTCCAGGGCTGTAGAGGCATTTGTTTTACCTTGTTGAGAAGTTGCTGCCTGTTTCCAAATCATTATCTTTTCTTTAATGTGCTTTCAAATGTTCTAGAATATAAAAAGCTTGATAGCTTTGGGAAGGCCAGGAGAAACCAAATTCAAAAAACACGTTGAGAGTTAGTTGGCTAGTTTATCAATAATCTTCAATCTTATAAGATTAAATTAACATAAATGAAATTCTCTGCCAAGCAACTTTTGTGCAGAAATCATGAGCTTCAAAGGGAATGGAGTATGAATGACTTAGAGATCCTGTGACACTTTTTTTCTTCTTTCTGATGTGTCATGAAAGTAAGAATGGCTGAAAAAAATCTTAAGGCTAAATTGTAACAAAAATCAGTCTCTGGAGGGTGGTGCTAAAGTGCTCTAGAGCTGACTGAGAGAGGTAGGAAGGTAAAACTTGTTCCTCTCTGATAAGATATGCATAAATAGTTTTTTAAAATGTGACTTTCCTCTTTTGAAGAGCCAGGCAGACAGAAGCTGGGTCATCTGAGCCTTTGAAAGAGACAATCAGTGGTTTGCTGGTAAATGCTTAACCACCAGCTTGGAGCAGGACCCTGCTTTATAGCATTTGCCAGTTTCCATGGTGTAAATTCTTCTACTGTGACCAATTTCACACTACCAGGTGATAACCCTGAAGGCTCTCACCAGCCCATGGAGCTGCCCCCAAACACCACAGGATGAAGCACTGTGTTTGGGGTTCACAGCCCCAACTCCTCCACTGAATAGCTGTGGCACCTCCAGTAGAGTTACTGATTCTCTCTGGGCTTCAAATTCCTATCTGAAAAATGGGTCTATCATAGGATTATTATGAGGAATAAAGGGATGATAAAGTACTTAAAAACAGCACTTGGTAAATGATCAAGAACATTAGCTGCTTACAGTGCTGTTATTGTTATTGTTGTTGCTGCTCTTGTTACTTTTGTAACCTAAGTGGAATAATAATGTGACTTCTCATTTTAAAAAGGCAAAATAAGTATTACAAAGACAATTGATTTTTGCAGCAATGGAAACAGCACTCAACTCGTACCTAAATAGTGCCTCCTCAATAGTGCATCTTATTTGCTATAATTAATATTTAAAACTCACCTATAGAAAGAGCTATAGTTTTATTGAAAATTTTAAGTGACAGGATATGGGCAGGAACCCTGATTTCTCTCTCTGTCTATTCCTGGGATGAAGCCTAACTATGGCCCATGCATTTAGGCATTCATTCAATACTCATTGGGTACCTATCATGGCCAAGCCTGAGCCCACCACAGACACATGAAGGAAGGAACAGAGCCCACGAGGGGACACACAGCCTCTCTAAAGTTAGCCAGACAGACAAGACAGCAATAATTGGATTCTTAAGTGTCATGTAAATTCTACCTTAGCTATTTTACTGACATCAAAATCTCTGCTCAGGGCCGGCCCGGTGGCGCACTGCTACAGTGGCAGCGTGGTGTGGCGGCGCTCCCGCCGAGGGTTCGGATCCCACATACAGACCAGCCGCTCACTGGCTGAGCGAGGTGCGGGCGCAACACCGAGGGTTGCGATTCCGTTGCCAGTCCCGGTCCGGTACAGGCGCGACACTGAGGGTTGTGATCCGTTGCCAGTCACGAAAAAAGACAAAAAGGAAAAAAAAAATCTCTGCTCAGGTGACCCACAAACATAACATTGCTTATTCTGTGCTGTTTCCTCTTTCCTCCAAGACTTCGGATCTTGTGGAGGTTCCTGAAGAAACCAATGGGCCAGGAGATGGGCATGACCTAAGAACACGCAGCAACAGTGGTGAGTGAGTGAGTGAGGCCCCAGCACACATGGGAATCACATCTGTCAGGGTCAGCAGGCAGGTGAAGTTGATTTCCAGGCCCCTTTCTTTCTTTGCTAGCTCTGGAATTCAATCCAGGCAAGTGTTCAATATTTTGGCAGGAAACTGGGCATAGTTTTTGATTGATATCAGTGATTTGATTCTAACTTTTCCCTGAGTTCTGTCTCCTGAGTTCTCACATCTTATTGACTTAGTTATAGTAGGATTTAAGAGACACTTCCAGGCCTTTTTGTGAACACCTTATTTCCTCCCCTGACCTAGATTAGATTAGCCACAGAGAAACCATTTCCTGCTACACCTGACGTACCTGAAACCAGGTGGGTGATGGTGCCGGTGAGGGGAGTGTGGTCTTCACACTTGGCTCCTTCCCCAGCAGAGGCAACCAAGATTCTCAAAAACTGATATGTATAATCCAACCCATTCATTCTTTATTAATATTATTAAATCTTCTAATAGCTTAAGCCCTTGTTAAAATTATTTCTAAACTATCTTTTAAATGCTAGCTACGTACTATTGCACATTAACATTAAGAAAGAGCCACCTCTTAAACCAGAGCTTAATGACACATAATCAGGTCCTTATGGATGTATTCTTGCCAAGCCTTTTTGACAACATGAAAGTTGTCAGAATCAAAATGGATTCATTTGGGCTGGCCTGGTGGCGCACTTGGTAGAGTGCAGTGCTTGGGAGCGTGGCGGCGCTCCCGCCAAGGGTTCGGATCCCATATAGAGACCGGTCCGCTCACTGGTTGAGCGCGGTGCAGGCGCGACACCGA
>NW_007726179.1:128722-129755 GCF_000696425.1 Galeopterus variegatus | reverse complement strand
GACACCGAGGGTTGCGATCCTGTTACCGGTCACGAAAAAAGACAAAAAGGAAAAAAAAATGGATTCGTTTGTGTTAAAAAAAAAAAAAAGCAGAAAGAGAGCCAGGAAAGGCCATGAAGGGAGGGTTCTCATGCACGAATGCCTGATAACAAGAACCATCACAAAGGACTCTGCTAATCCATTACTTGAACAAGGGCCATCACAACCTTGACAAAAAATACTTCTGTAAGGACATCTGCCCAGCAACTCTCTCTCAGCCTCGGATTGGCATCACCCTTGTTATTGATCCTGGTAGCTAAGGATAATTATCCCATAACCTCCATTATTTTTCAATCAAAACTCTGTCTCCTTTACCTCCCTGAACATGCATATAGTTTACTATGGCATACATATTTCTATTGCATTGCTCTATTCCCAAGTAAAACTTTTCTTAGATATTTGTCTCTACAATTTTTTAAATTTAATGTCAACAAAATTTAATGTCATCAAAAAATATTCATGAAGCATCTACTATCACCAGCAAAAGTACATCTGTCACAAAACCTGTCCTCAGGTTACAGGTCCTGACACATTGTTAACTTGGACTGAATGCATTCTCACGGCAGAAGTTATCCCTCCAGGCTCTAATGCCTGCATGCGAATAGTGGGGATTTGCTGCCTAGGATAGTTTTTCCACAGGCCTAGTGGCCCCTGCCTTTTCCAGCCTGGAAGCAGAAGTTCTGCATTCAATGCCACCTAGCTGCTTTGTCAGCAGCTGTCTTAAGAGGTATCGCTTCCACTTCCTTCACTCTGGAAATTCATTTATGTCTCTCTCTAGTTAGGACTGTGACTGTGTAGTTCCCACAAGGCACTATGCGCTTAGCTTCCATGTGACTCTCCTTCCTAAGCAAGCATCAGTGTTCACCATGACCCCCCTTGCCAAGCCCAAACACATCTGCTAAAGCTCACTGCTAGGGTAAGGATTCTTTGGCATCACATGGGGAAAACTGTACTTTTAGATCAATGCAAACATTCGTCGAGTACTTAGAAGTGC
>NW_007726179.1:122965-127660 GCF_000696425.1 Galeopterus variegatus | reverse complement strand
TCACATGGGGAAAACTGTACTTTTAGATCAATGCAAACATTCGTCGAGTACTTAGAAGTGCCATTAGAGGAAAACCTCTCAGCAGAGACTGCTCTGTAAACCAGACTGCATGCGAATGCTTCAAGTCTGGTCAGCCACTCAGTCCCGCATCTGACTGATGCCTCCCTCCTGCCCTTGACAATCCCCTCACCAACACCACCTATGGCCTCCTCATCACTAACTACACTGGAAACATCTGGTCCTTGGCCTATCCTTGATCTGGAGGTAGACTGCCAGACTTCCCTTAATGATCATGTGACCTTGAAGCAGTGACCTAGCCTCTGTCCAATTCAATTACCTCATCTCTAAAATGAAGATGATAATAACACTGAATCAATAGGATTGTTGTGATCTTTAAATGAAATAATGAACGTAAATACTGTGGATGCCTTGACCTCCAAACTTCATCTCCAGCATTAGGCTTCCTATATAGACTACTGGGCATGACTCTCTGAACATGGCACAGGCATCCTAAAGTTAACACACCCAAACTTTACTCTTGATCTCCTCACCCACCCACTCACCCACCCAAACCATTCTTCCTACAATTGTCTCCCTCAGTACATAGGAACTCCTTTCATATTGTTGATTAAGCCAAAGTCTTTGACATCAGCCCTGACTCCCCCTTCCTCTCACACCTCATATCCAATCTTTCAGCAAATCCTACCTGCTGTTTCTCAAAACTATGCCCATCATGAACCCACTGCTAAACCCTCTGCCTCAGCCGTCCTGGTCCGGTGCTCATCCATTCTTCTAGTGGTTAATGCCCCCATTTACCCTAGGGATTTCTTCTCTCAAAAAGCAATCTCAATAGGATTTTATACTGTGAGGAGCTACACTTAGGAATCATCAGTATGGAACATGGTTGCTATTAACAAAGTCATCATAAGGTCATAAAGTGTCAGAGATGCAGCATAGAACCTCGCTTGTCCAAGTATGGCCCTGGACCAGCAGCCCGGGCATCACTAGAAAGCCCATTAGAAATGCAGAATTTCAGGTGTCCCCAGACCTGTTGAATCAGAATCTGCATATGAATCTGTGGTTCACATGGTCCTTGAAATTTAAGTAGAAATTGAGTTTGTTTAGTGCCCCTCCTTCCCCTCCAATACACATACACACACACACACACACACACACACACACCCCACAATACATACCATATAGATAAAGAAACTAAGTCACAGAGTAGTATACTCAAAAACATGAATTTGATTATTTTTTTTCTCTTTTTTGTTAAGGGGCTATTTCAAGGCCTTATTTAAAGAGATCTGTCAAAAGAATTTAGCAAGCAGTAAACTTCCAAAAAGCTTTGGAAATCCATTAACAATTCCTTTGATCAGCAATAGCTTTCTTTACAATGCACTTTTAGAAGCCAGGGAGATTAATTATGCAGCAGTTTTCTTCAAAACATTTCCCTTTGATTGGTTTTAATCCCATGCCCATGGAGTTTGAGAAACAGCATGGAGAAAACACCCTGTTTACAAGGTCTAGTTTCCCATGGGTCTTCTCAATCATGGCGTGGAGGGTGTTGGCTTTTCAGAAATAGTCTGGGATTCCAGCCACAGCCAGTTCTGCTTGCAGGTTTCAATTATGTCCTTAAAAAAACATGCAGTGCTCACAGGTTTTATTTCTTCCAGGCAGGTGTTATGTCAAATTCCTTGAAGAATATTTCCAAAGCCACTTTAGAAGAGGGTACAATTCATACTAATTTTCAATTATGTCCTTAAAAAAACATGCAGTGCTCACAGGTTTTATTTCTTCCAGGCAGGTGAATATTTCCAAAGCCACTTTAGAAGAGGGTACAATTCATACTAACTTATTTATTGCTGAGAGTGCAGTCTCTGCTTGCTCTCTTACAAAGGATCTTGAGCAGGTCTGAGTGTTTCTGGTTATTGTTTTCAACAGTATTCCTGGATGCATCATAAATACAGATGGGAAAAATTGTTGGTCTTCCCCTTTGGTTTAACTCCTAGAAACTTTACTCATAACAAAGTAATGAGCAAAGGGAGAAGTAAACTCTGGGCTGCCTATTTCAGCTCGAAATGCCAAACAATAACATTACTGACTGCCTTCAATAATTTCATTTCAGTGTGATTATATGTGATCAAAATTTTCCTGGAAGAGAATCAGAGGGAACAGGACATAAGCAATACAAATTCCTAGAACTTTTCTTCAAAAAGGACTGGGTTAGTCACATCCACTTGAGGATATTGCAAAACCCAACATTATCTCACTTTGCACTAAAGCAAAGAAATTTTTCCCAGAAAGAAAAAAGGCAAGCACAGATTTGGAAAATCTATCCTTGTCTTTAGCATGCACTGGTTCTATATCACAAATTTTAAGTTGTAACCAAAAAAAGGAAGTAGATATTTAAACGACTCAGTTGGCAGATACCCCTGGTTCTTGTCCCCCTCCAGTGGAAAATTCCTAAATTGAAGATGCAAATATTTATGGTATGTTGCTGTAGCACACACTTAGTATCCACACTAGGTAAAGGTCTCTTTAAAAGCATGGCATGGTAGATTCCCTTTCCAACTGGATGTTCAGACAAATTTTTCCTAGTTTAGCATTCCTAAAACCATTAGGAGAATGAATTTTTAAAAAATTTCTAGTTGAGCTGGCAGCAAAATAAGCCGATTTCTTAGAGTCTAGAAATAACAATAAAACATGAATCCAGAAACATAAGCAGGTGAAGGCCAGTGTTTACTCTGCACATCCCTAGGCCCTCACCTTGGGTAATAATAGGCCCCATGTATGAACAACAGAGGACAAAACCTGAGGAGCGGGCAAGGTGATAAATTACATTAGAGGCCCTTTGGGAAAAGGCTGATATCTTAAAAGGCACCCTTAGTGTCACTAGGAAGAGAGAATACCCTGCAGAGGAATATGCTATATTGATGTTAACTCAGGTGGAGAAGAAAAGAAAGGAGGTGGGGAGGAAAGAGAAAGAAAGAGACAGACAGGGAGGGACAGAGGGAGGGAAGGAGGGAAGGAGGTAGAAAGAAAAGAAGAAAGAAAAGAAGGAAGAAAGGAAGGAAGTTCTTCTTATTTGAGTTTAGGGCCTGAGTGCATACTGCCTGTATAGGCAAAGTAAAATAATATGAAATTTTAATTTAATTTAGTTTAAAGTGGTGCAGCTGTGATAAGATCACCAGGCTTTGGGCATAATCAAATATAAACCCTCTCTGTAGGAAGAGAATTTAAACCCAGACCTCAAAAACTTCCCACAAATGAACTTTCAAAGAACATTAGCTAGCAATTATAATTTAACAAACACATGAGAAAATGAGCCACCATGAGTCAGAGTTAGCCTAAGCAACCAATTTTATGATCAGACTTTCAGAGACTGTATATGTTGGAATTATCAAATAAAGAAATATATAACTATATAGTTGTGTATGTTTAAAATATAAAAGCTGGACTAGAAAATAAAACAAAGGAACAAGAGCATACCTAAATTAAACAGGAAAATGTTAAAAAAAGATAGAACTTCTAGAATTTTTTTTTTAAATAGAAATTTGATTGATGGGCTTAATAGCATATTAGATATAGCTGAAGAGAGAATTAGTACCCTGAAATATAGAGCCAAATAAATTGTATAGTATAGCCAGGGAGACAAAGCAGTGTAGTTTGTCAGAGTAAAAGAGACATCAACCTGCATCCAACTGATATTTTAGAAGGTCACGAAGAGAGAATGGGAGAGAGAGAATATTCAAAAAGATATTGGCTGAGAATTTTCCAGAATTAACTAAAGACACCATTCCTGAAATTCAGAAATATATATTTAGATACACCTTAGTGAAACTGCAGAATTTCATAGTCAAAAGAAAACAATAAATCAAGCCGAAAAACAGATTCCCTACAAAGGAATAAGTATTCTGCTGACAGCTGTCTCTTACAAATTACAATAGAAGCTAAATAACAATAGAATTATATCTTTAACGTGCTGAAAGAAAAGTGACATGACCTGAATTGTAAATTAAACAAATGCAAAACTATCTTTCCAGAATATATTTTGCAGACAAAACCTGCATCTAAAGTGCAATTAAGAAAGACCCACACTCAGAAAATTTCAAAAAGATATACTTCAAAGAGGAAAATGTTACCCCAACGAAAAGACTGAGAAGTAGGAAAAAAATGAACATCAAAGAAAGTGGTAAACATGTTAAATCTAAGAGAACATTGGCTACATAAATAATAACAATAATGTTTCTTTAAAGGTTGTCAATAAAACATTAAAATACTGATATTTAAGTAGGAAATGGCCATTTGAAGATTCTTGTATTGTTTGGGAGGAGATTAAGGATATTATTTGACTTTAGATTTTGTTAAAATATGCCTCATAAAATTTCTAAGACAGCCACTAAAAGAATAAAAAGTAGATTAAAGCTTCCAAACTAAAAGGGAACAAAATTGAATGATGAAAAGGAGAAAAAGCCAATTAATTTAACAGAAAGAAGTGGGGAGGGAAAGTAAAAGAAAAAGCATAAAAAATTGGGGACAAATAGGGAGTTCAAAATAAAATGTTAGGAAGGAATCCAAATTTATCAGTAATCAAAATCAATGTAAGCCAAATAAACACTCTAGATAAAAGACAGTTTTTTTGTTTTTTTTTTTTTTTGTCTTTTTGTCTTTTTCCGTGTCCGGCAATGGATC
>NW_007726179.1:112424-122147 GCF_000696425.1 Galeopterus variegatus | reverse complement strand
CTTATATATATATAAGTATTATATAGGTCATTTAAAAAATTTAGTCTGGAAAACTGTCGGGGCCGGCCCGGTGGCGCACTGGATAGTGCGCCGCTTGGGAAGCGCGGCGGTGCTCCTGCCGGAGGGTTCGGATCCCACATACAGACCGGCTCCCGCTCAGCGGGAGCAACACCGAGGCTTGCAATCCCGTTGCCGGTCCCTGGTCCGGTACGGGGGCAACACTGAGGGTTGTGATCCATTGCCGGACATGGAAAAAAGACAAAAAAAAAAAAAGAAATCAAAAACTGAAATAAGATAAACCCAAAGAAAGCAGAAGGAGGGCAATAGTAAAGAGCAGAAATTATTAAATTACAAAAAAAAAATGATAAATCAACAAATCCCGAGTGGTTTTTGAAAAATAAAATTTACAATCTCTACCAATTCTTTAAGATAAAAGAGAGATGAAACAAAAAAGGGGACATAAGATATTGAAAAGAAAAATTTTAAAATTTCATGATCAAATTTATGCTAATAAATTTTTAAACTTTTTTAAAATGGGCATATACCAAGAAAGATATCGATGACTAAAGTCTGACTCAACAAAAAAGAGAAATAGAAAATTTGAATTTGCCTCTAATCCTTATAGAAACTGAATCAATATTTTAAATTTTGCACTATGAAAATACCAGGCCCGGACAACTTTGTAAGTAAATTCTCCCAAACATTTAAAGAATAGAAAATTACATAAGATTACATAAGCTCTTTCAAAGAAACAAAAAGCAGCAAGGAGGAAGGGCAGCGGCATTCTCCAGCTTAGTTTATGAGGCTATTATAATACTGACTTCAAAACCAAACAAGGACAGCGTGAGAAAGGAAAATCACTGGCCAGTCTCCCTCTTGAATATAGATGCAGAAATCTGTAATAAAATCTTGTAAGCTGAATCCAGTAATATACTTTAAAAAGGTATTGCATAATTTAAAATTAGATAACATTTTAAATAAAGGTAGATTTCAGTAACACCTAAGAAAGGTAGAAGACAAAATATTTTAACATTGTCTGATTAAAAGCTCACACTGTCTACTAACATAAAAACCAATCTAAACACATACCACATTGCATCGTGAGAACGCGTTACCGAACTGTTCCTGGTTTGCATCATCTATGTTAATAACACTTTCAATTCAAGTATGATGTATATCTCTATTAAAGTGATGCCAATATAAAAAAAAGATACTGCTTAATAACCAAGTTGTACTTATTCTGGTGATGCAAAATTGGAGTCAATGTCAGATAATCCGGTAATGAAACCTGCTGCATTACCAGGTTAAAAAAGAAAAACCAAATAAATAATCATCTCATTAGAAAACACCATGGTGGACATGGGTCTCACAGGTGTGCACAGTAAAAAGAGAAAGAATATGGAAAAGGAAAAGAAAAAAGTCCTTTGGGGATGAAAAAAGTCATTTTGTTCCTGTAGCATTAGAAAATAAAGCCTGCATAATGTGCATATTCTTTGAATACTTGTTATGGGTGAAATAAACAACCAAATTATCTTAATAAAAGAATTTAAAGCACCAAAGATTAAAAGTATGTGATATACTTTATGTAAAATAGTTACCTTTCTTTTCTCCTCTTCCTTAAATGGAAGTCTTAGAAATAGCTGGGAAAAATGGGTTTTAAAAATCATTTTTGCAACCTTTCAGTTCTGCTTGCAACTGTATATCTGAAGGTGTTATTTGAAGTGACATTTGGGATCACCTCAAATAATTTTCAGCATAGTTCACAAAATGATACATATTTTGAACCAGATGGCCAGGTGGATATTCAATAAAAAGCTAAAATAATGTGAGATTACAAAATTGTAAAATCAGTCCAAACTGAACATTGCATATACACGTTAAGTAGCCCCTCTTTTTATCCCCAATTAAGAATTCTTTAGGAAGAGTCTCTACATGTTTCCATTCAAATATTTAATATTCTTTTAGAAGTATCCAGTTTCATATTTATGGAATCAAGAGTTTATACCAGGATTTCAAATAGCCACACAATACCAGAAAAGGTGTTGCTGGTCTCTACTCTTTTTAGACTAGCAAACACCATCGAGTGCCCAAATATTGAGGCAGACAAGGTCCATAGCACTGGACCTTCACTATTCTGTTTTCCACAGAGTTCCACCAATGACTGCATATGGTTCCTAGGGATAATAGAATTTATTCATAAGCTCTCAAACTACAACCTGAAGAGAATAGATATTTAATAAGCATCAGTACATTTACAGGGGCTTTTGTTCTGAAGCATGTTTGCAACATCACAGTTTTTGAGTCTATTTTAAGAATAGTGGAAATTGTCAATGCACTAATGAAATAGGTTATAGAGCTTTCCACTGTGTGTTTACCTTTCTGTACTTATATTTCCTTGATAATATGAAGGAAATTCAAAGGGAAGAATAAAGCAGGAGTGTGCTATTTTTAAATGTCATCATCTAAATGGTAGGTTAATTTAGACACCACAACTCTATTGTACCACATTTTTGTTTAAAGAAGATACAGGCAATGAGAATAAGGCTATGACGCTGGTCACCAGGGTAGATTTGGCTGATCAAATTGGTAAGGCAGAGGCCCCAATATCCATCAGGGACCTCCCACAGCTGTGTATGTGGACAGTGAAAGCTCATTTTGAGAAGACCTGTTCTCTATCAAAGGCCACAGGGTGGCTGCTTACATGCAAAAGAAAGAGAATTATACAAGGAACTATTTTGATGTTCAAAACTAAAGCTTTAATCTGCAAAACAGAATATAGATATCATTAAGAAGCTAACCTAATATATTAAATATAGATTAAAGAATCTGATGTTTAGAAAAGGTGTTTCAAATGCAACTAAGTTGTAAATACAAATAAATACCTCATCCACCATCCCCATTAACAAGTAATTTCATACATTCAGCAAAGATGAATGACATGGATTTCCACTCCTGAGAACACTGCTCAATAAGACCAAGTTTTAAACACATGATTGCCAGGCAATGCAAGGAGATAAGTGGTAGCCAGGCATGTACACAGGCTGTGGCAGCGCAGAGAAGGTGGTACAGAATGCTGCATGGGGAGGCAGGTGAAGCATCACATATCAGCTGGATTCATAAAACACCTGCTTTCTCTTGTCTCCTTCAGTGTTTACGTATCCAGAAAATGGCACTGACGATTTCAGAGACCAAGCAAAGAACATAAACCACCAGGTATTTATGGATGTTATAGAAGACAGATCAGACAGGAGCCCTTACATCAAACTGCAGGTCACCACGCAAGTGGACCCCAGACCAACATTTTTAGAGAATAGAGTAGAAAAATGTAGCATAATATACCATAGCATAGATAGTATGGAATAAACAGAAATATCACAGTGCATAAAAGGTAAAAAGGATAAGTATTGTGCTGTGCATTTTGTTTCTGTTGTATATGTTAAACACAAGTTAATATATACTATATACTGTGTAAATTATAGAAGTATATAATATATTATAACCAAATTTTTCTAGTATATATGTATATATTATATTTTGTATGTTCATTTATATCTCAAAAAATTAGAATACAATAATATGGTATAAGGTACCTGAGCTTCGAACAGCAGAGAGAATCACAGATAAAAAGGATACATATAGTTGTGTGCAACTTTTGTTTGTTTTGTATATCATATATTTATTATATATTTAAATGTATTAGGCAATTATATATTACAGAGTATATTATATAATTTTTAACTTACATTTCATAAAGTGTAAATTTTTATACAACATTAACATTTATGTGGTTAGTAATAATAGCTAATATTTATATGATACGTCCAAGACTCCTTTATAGTCTATAAATTGGGGACAACAATAGAATCTAACTAATAGGGTTGTTGTGAAGTCCAAGTATGCTGATGCATGTAACAAAACGCCTGGCACACAGTTAACTGTCAAAAATGCTAGCTTTTATTATCATTATTATTATAGCTTTTATTATCATTATTTATTATCATTGATATTTTATTGTCATTATTGCATTGTTTCATATCTGATAGATGGTAGTACCATGATGTGAACTAAATCAGTTTGACACCAAAATCTGCTTTTTCCTCAATATAAATGATCTAATTGCCGGATGAATATATCTGGTTCCCTTTGATATGCTAGATACCAACTCTTAGGCTGATGAAAAGTCAATTTAGGATCTGAGAGTTGTTTACTGATATTCACATGTCCCTCTTTCTTTAGAGAGAATATTTCCATTTCTGGGGCCAAAGCTGCATCATTTTTCATGAGCAAATATATCAAAGAAAAAATTTATTTGAAGGAAATTGCGATATTTTTGACAAAGAGTTCCAAATAATTGTTTTCAAATGGCTTGTAATGAAATCAAACTCAAGGAAAGAAAATTAAAGTTTTCTTTAATAATTTTCCCAAGTAAAGAAATTAAAAATAAACCTAAGGCTGAAAGAAAATCTTTAATAATGATTAGATATTTTAACACTTAAGATCCATACACTGAAATTACATTGCAGTAGCTTCTCCATTTTCTATTTTCTTTCTTTCCTCTCTTGATTTCTTCCTCCTTTCTTCTCTCATTTTTCTTTATTTTTTTCTTTCAGGGACCTCTTTCCAAAGACCCATTACAGATGAACACCTACGTTGCCTTGTACAAATTTGTACCACAGGAAAATGAAGACTTGGAAATGAGGTAAAAACATTTTCTAAAGAAAAAAAGAACGAAAGAAAATTTTCAAGTCAGTGTTTTTCCACATGAAACAATATTTCCACTTGTGCCCCTCTAGTACTTTAGAGCAGTGGTTCTCAAACGTTAGCATGCATCCGGTGACCTGCAGAGCTGGCTAACACACAGATTGCGGGGCCCTGTCCCCAGAGTTTCTCATTCAGTAAGTCCTGAGTGGAGCTTGGGCATTTGCATTTGTAGCCGTCCTGCAAGTGGTGTTGACGCTGCTTCCCCAGGGGAAACACTTTGGGAAGCAGAGCTGTAGTACATGGTCAGCAGCACCGCTAATGGGAGTTTTCAGGAATGTTGAGCATCAGATGCACTTGACATTCGGCGGGGCCTAACAGGGAATCAGTAAATGTATTTAATTCCCAAATTAACGTTGACGGAGGAATGAAACTAAAATTATCAGAGTCAGCAATGAACCATCCAATTCATGGTAACTGAAATGCTGGGGATGATCAGGTGAGTTTTTTAACCCTTATGAAATCTGAACCTTTCTCTTGACCACAGCTTGAGGCTCTTCATGTTTCAGGGATGGTTAAGCTGCGTCAGCCCTGGGTTCACATCCTACTTGTTGTATAATGCAAGGTGTAAACATCTCATTACTCTGATTTCTTTATTTATAAAAGAATAATAATGACCTCTTCCCCTTAAGGTATTTGTGAGGTTGAAATAAAAAAATGCATATAAAGCACATAGCACAGTGCCTGGTCATCATAAATACTCAGTAACTGGTAGTTGTTACAACTTCCATAATGTGTTCACTGTCCTATCTAAAGAAAAGGCTTGACTCCCTTCTTCCATTCATGACACCAAAACATGAGTAATCTCAGGAGAAAGTTTCCATGTTTTCCCATCCTAGAGCAGGATAGAAGAGGCTGCTTTCCTAGTCAAATGGACCCTTGGAGACTGGTTCTCTCCTCTTCTGAAAATAATGGAGACATAAATTAGCACTAAAAACTATTTAATTGCCAGAGTACTTGGGAAATAGCCTCCATTTAGGGGTGGACTCCACGTGTCTGAAGGCCAAGCAGGCCCAGTTAACAGTCACTAGCCACTCCCATCTGGTGGCTTCCTGGATGCCTTGCCTTTGTACCCTGGACCTATTTGGGCTTTTCCACATCTCCATGCTTGTGTCATTTCTCAGGCATGGTCCCCTGCCGCCGTGAAATCAGCTTCTCTTCTCCCATTTTCCCCAAAGTGCTTGCAATAGAAGAGAGCCACTGAAGGGATCCAATTAGACCCTGTTTCCTGGGTTGCGTATACTGTCGGGGTCAACCTCAGCAGCTCAACCACCCCTTATGGTGGGTATAATCCAGCAAGCCTTTCTAGCAGATTTATTTATCCTGCCAGAGTCTGGCAACTCTCCCTGGCTCACACCACAAGATCAGCTTCATTTCGGTATTAGTTTGAGATTTGCTGCCAAGGGATCCTTAGGCTTTTCCAGAGCAGAGTTCAGGGCCTGAATCTTGGCTCCTTAGTTTTCTTCAGACAGTCAAGCTCTTGTGCCTATGTGTTTTCTCCATCGTGAAGTAAAATTGCCACAATGAGCTCACTGGCTGGAGTTGTAAACATTACCTGAACAGTTCTGGCATCATCAGTGCAGGAGGAGGAGATGGCATTTATCAAGTGAGGCCCTATTCTATCAGAGACATGACAAGCCCATGAGGCAGACCAGAGCCTGCAGAGGATTCATTGCTGGGATGTTGCCTTACCTTTAGCTGACGATCCACAGTTAACTATCTGCTGATGAAGACAAGGATGACTTGTATTTACTTTGCAATAAGTACAGCATATTGGGTCCTTCTTGAGATTGTCATTAAATTTAAGATTTAACAACTTCTTATTGTACAGGTCTTACAGTTTTATACTAGAAGATTATTCCGAAGTGATCAGATTTTAAAAAGCAATTCCAGAGAAATGCCGAATGTTACTGGGACACTGAGGAATGATACCTAGCTGCTTGGTGATGGTCATAACTTCATGTGCTTATTTTAGTTGGTTACAGGCCATTAAGAGTCAAGCTGTCTGGTCACGAATCAAACGTTTACAGTCTGCTTTGAGGCAAACAGGACTATTCATTCCCAGGAGTGAAATGTCAGTGTCACATAAACTGCAAGATCAGAGTGATAAATCACACGTACATTCATTTATTTTTTTCCTTCTTTCTGCCAAGAGGTTCCCATTTTAAAAGCCAGGTGCTTGATTTAGAACGTGTAAGGCAGTGCTCTGGGGATTTGGTATAATTCCTTAAATAAACTGATACTTTGTGAATTCTCTTTTTCGCCTCATACCATAAGGCAGAAAAAAATTTTTCTTTCAATAAAATACCATTCTTATCCACCTGCACTGTGATCCAGTGGAGCACGCTGGGCATTGTCCTCAGGAAAGAGAATGAAGTACATGAGAGTACAGGGAACATTAGGAGCGTGAGCATGAGGGCAAAGAAAGCCCAACTGGCAAGGCCGACAGTCATAAGTCATGGCAGATGAGTCATCGCTCTAACAAGCATTCATTATATATCTGCTCAATAAAAAGGAAAGCTTTTTCTGCCAAAGGCCAGTAGTCTAGACCTCTCCATGGACCTCCAGATTCACCTACCTACCTGCCTACCCCAGCCATGGCTAGAGCACAGCAGTTGTCCTCTCCCTCCCACAAACCTGCTCTTTAGGGTGAATGATGTCACCTCTGCCCAGGCCTCAGGCCAGCCAGGGAGGCCTCCCTCTACCTCGTACCCAAAACATATTGGATGTTCAATTCCTACTCATTCTCTTCACCTAAAGTCTACTATGTCCGTTCCCACCTTTGTTTCTCACCTAGATTGTTATAGAAAACCCTCCCCAACCTCTGTGTTTTCAGTCTTGCTCACCTTCCCTTCCATTACAGGTGAAGAGTACACTAAAGTAACTGGATAGTCTTCTGGGTCTCATGTAAACTTTGGAGTCAGTACTGCACTTGTACTCTCTAACAATAGGGCATATCACCTAACTTTCTGAATCTCAGTTTTCTGATCTTGAAAATAGGGAAAATAAGGGCTGCCCTTATAGGGTGGAGGGTATTAAATAGGATAATATCACAGTATTGGAGAAACTTAATAATGTTAATTTCTTTTTTTTTTTAATTTTTTTTTCCTTTTTGTCCTTTTTCGTGACCGGTAATGGGATCGCAACCCTCAGTGTCGCGCCCGCACCGCGCTCAACCAGTGAGCGGACCGGTCTCTATATGGGATCCAAACCCTCGGCGGGAGCGCCGCTGCGCTCCCAAGCACCGCACTCTACTGAGTGTGCCACCGGGCCAGCCCAATAATGTTAATTTCAATGAGTTTTATTTCATACTCCTTTTCAGAAGTAAATGCTTTTGTTTCAGAATTATGAAATGAAAGGGAGAGAAGGAGAGAGAGAGGGAAAAGGAGAATATGTTAGCATGAAACGAATGAGTGTATAACAGTAAAAAGTGTGGCATTACTTGACCTGGGTTTAAGTCCTACCCAAGCCACTCACTAGCTGTGTGACCACCATAAGTCCTGGAAAAGTTACACAAGCCATCCGAACTTCTAAATCCTGACTTATAAAAGAAGATAGTCATTATGCTGCCTTAAGTCTACTTAACAACACACAGATTTGCTCAAAACTCCCTAATGTCCTTCCATTGTTCTTGGGTAAAAATCAAAATATTAACAGGGATTTCAGGACCCCTTCTGCCATGGGATGACCTTCTCCAGATGCTGGTGCCATGCTTTTGGACTTCCCAGCCTCCAGAACCTTCAGCTGACTGAACTTCTTTTCCTTAAAAATTACCCAGTCTGTACTATTCTTTATAGCAGCAGAAAATGGAATAAGACATTCATCAAATACTTAATATCCACTCTGCCTCTATTATGTACCCAATACCCACATAGTCTCATGACTCTCTGATCCATCCACACTTGCTTTCTTTCTTTCCCCAAAAAGAACACACTGCCACCTGCCAAGGAATTTTTCTTTGCACACACTCTCTCTTTCAGTTGGTCATTATTCACCCACACAGATTTCACTTTCTTGGTGAAGCCTTTCCTGATAACTCCAATTTGAGGCAGATTCCTCCATTGCATACTTCCATGACAACATATTTCTCTCATCAGAAGCACTTACCTCAACTTGTATTTATTTATTTTTCTAATTAAAACTTAATTAATTATACATATTTGTGGGGTATGGAGTTGGATATCAATACCTGTGTATAAGATATGATGATCAAATCAGGATAATTAGTATATTCATCATTACAAAACATGATCATTCTTTGTGAGCCTTAACCAATTTCTCACTAACTCCCCTCCCCCTCTGCCTTTCCAACCTCTAATAACCATAGTTCTGTTCTCTCCTTTTGAAAGTTCAACATATTATTGTGATCATTGTTTCTTTCTTTCTTTTTTATTTGTTTATTTATTTGTAAGCTCCCACTTATGACTAAGGACATGCAGTATTTCTCTTTCTGTGCCTGGCTTATTTCACTTAGCATAATTTTCTCCAAGCTTATCCCCATTGCTGCAGATGGCAGACTTTCATTCTTTTTTGTGGCTGAGTACTATTTCATTGTGTATATAACCACGTTTTCTTATCCAGTCATCTGTTAATGGACATTTAGGTTGGTTCCACTATTGTAAGTAGAGTTGTGATAAACAGGGGAGTGCAGGTATCCCTTCGATATGATAATTGCCATTCCTTTGGGTCTATACCCAGTAGTGGGATTGCTGAATCATATGACAGTTCTATGTGTAGCTGTTTGAGAAATTGCCATAATGTTTTCCATAATGGCTCCACAAATTTGCAGTCCCACCAACTGTATATTAATGTAGAAGGATTCTCCTTTCTCTGCATCCTCACCAGCATTTGTTATTCTCTGTCTTTTTGAAAATAGCTAGTCTTAACTGGGATGAGATGATATATCAATGTGGTTTTGATTTGCATTTCCCTGATGCTTAGTGATGTTGAGCATTTTTTCATGTA
>NW_007726179.1:101993-111942 GCF_000696425.1 Galeopterus variegatus | reverse complement strand
CAATGTGGTTTTGATTTGCATTTCCCTGATGCTTAGTGATGTTGAGCATTTTTTCATGTACAAGTTGGCCATTAGTATATCTTCCTTTGAGAAATGTCTATTCAATTCCTTTGCCCATTTTTTAATCTGATTATTTTTTTCACTGTTAAGTTGTTTGAATTCCTTGTAGGTTCTAGATATTAATCCTTTTTTGGATGTACAGCTCACATATGTTTTTTCCCATTCTGTAGGCTGTCTTTTCACTCTATTGATTGTTTCCTTCACTGTACAGAAGCATTTTAGTTTGATGTAATCCCATTTGTGTTTCCTTCACTGTACAGAAGCATTTTAGTTTGATGTAATCCCTTTTTTTTTTTTCTTTTGCTGCCTATGCTTTTGAGGTCTTATTCATAAAGTCTTTGCCAGTCCTACATGCTGCAATGTTTCTTCTATGTTTTCTTTTAGTAAACAAAAAAATTAACAAAATAGGTCTTATATTCAAGTCTTTAATCCACTTTGAGTTGATTTTGGTATATGGTGAGAGCTATGGGTCTAGTTTCATTCTTCTACACATGGATACTCCATTTTCCCAGCTCCATTTACTGAAAAGGCTGTCCTTTCCCCAATGTATGTTCTTGGTGCCTTTGTCAAAGATCAGCTGGCTGTAATTACCTGGATTGATTTCTGGGTTACCCATTCTGTTCCACTGGTCCATGTGTCTGTTTTTATGCCAATATATGCTGGTTTTGTTACAATAATTTTGCCATATGATTTGAAGTCAGGTAGTGTAATGCCCCCAGCTTTATTTTTTTCTGCTCAGGATTGCTTTGGCTATTCAGGGTCTTTTGTTGTTCTCCATGAATGTTAGGATTGTTTTTTCTGTTTCTGTGTAGAATGTCATTGGTAGTTTCATGGGGATTGCATTGAATCTGTAGTTAATTTTGAGTAGTATGGACATTTTCTTAATTCTTCCAATCCATGACCATGGAATGTCTTTCCATCTTTTTGTGTCCTCCTTGATTTCTTTCAGCAGTGATTTGTAGTTTTTGTTGTAGAGATCTTTCACCTCCTTGGTTAAATTTATTCCTATGTGTTTTATTTTGGGGGTAGCTATTGTAAATAGGCTTGCTTTCTTGATTTCTTTTTCTGCTAGTTCATTGTTGGAATATAAAAACACTACTGATTTTCATGTATTGATTTCATATCCTGAAATTTTACTGAATTTGTTTATCAACCCTAAGAGTGCTTTGGTGGAATCTTTAGGTTTTTCCATACAGAAGATCATGTTACCTGCAAACAGGGACAGTTTGACTTCATCTTTTCCAGTTTGGATGCCTTTGATTTCTTTCTCTTGATTGATTGTTCTGGCTAGTACTTCCAATTCTATGTCAAATAGGAGTGGTGAGAGTGGGTATCCTTGTCTTGTTCCTGTTCTTAATGGGAAAACTTTCAGTTTTTCCCATTCAGGATGATATTGGTAGTGGATTTGTCATATATGGCTTTTATTGTGTTGAGATACTTTCCTTCTATATCTAATTTGCTGAGTTTGTTTATCATGAAGGGATGTTGAATTTTGTCAAATGCTTTTTCTGCATCTATTGAAATAATCATATGGTTTTTGTCCCTGATTTTGTTGATGTGGTGTATCACATTTATTAATTTGCACATGTTGAACCATCCTTGCATCCCTGGGATGAATCCCATTTGATTATGATGTATAATCTTTTTTTATTTGCTGCTGTATTTTGTTTGCTGATATTTTGTTGAGGATTTTTGCATCTATGTTCATCAAGGAAATTTTGGAGTTTTCTTTTTTTATTGTATCTGTCTGATTTTGGTATCAGGGTGATGCCGGTCTCATAGAATGAGTTTGGGAGAATGGCCTCTGTTTTGATTTTTTGGAATAGTTTGAAGGGATTGGTATTAATTCCTCTTTGAAGGTTTGGTAGAAGTCAGCAGTAAAGTCATCCAGTCCTGGGCTTTTCTTTGTTGAGATTACTGCTTCAATTTCGTTGGTCATTATTGGTCTATTCAGGTTTTCTATTTCTTCTTGGTTCATTCTTGGTAATTTGTAAGTATCCAGAAATTGACTCATTTCCTCCAGGTTTTCAAATTTGTTACTGTATAATTATTCCTAATACTCTCTAATGATTCTTTGTATTTCTGTGGTATTGGTTGTAATATCTCCATTTTCATTTCTGATTTTTGTTATTTGGGTCTTCTCTCTTTTTTTTTTTTAGTTAGTATAGCTAATGGTTTGTCTATTTTGTTTATCTTCTCAAAGAGCTAACATTTTCTTTTGTTAATCTTTGTATTTTTTGTCTCTATTTCATTTAATCCTGCTCTGATCTTAATTATTTCTATCTACTAATTTCAGGATCAGATTGCTCTTGTTTTTCTAGTTCTTTGATGTGTAACATTAGGTTGTTTATTTGAAGTCTTTCTATCCTTTTGATGTAAGTATAAATCGTAATAAAATTCCCTCTTAGTACTGCTTTTGCAGTATCCCACAGGTTTTGGTATGATGTGTCATTATTTTCATTAGTTTCAAGAAATTTTTTGATTTCCTGTTCAATTTCTTCTTTGGCCCATAGGTCCTTCAGGGGCATGTTGTTTAATTTACATGTGTTTATATAGCTCATTTGTATTTACATATTTCTGGAATTATTTGGCTAATCTCTATCTCTTCTGCAAACTCCAAGAGAACAAGTCAGTAATTACTAACTCTTACCTTCCCTGGAGCTTGGGTTAGTTCTTAAAACGTGTTTATATAGCTCATTTGTATTTACATATTTCTGGAATTATTTGGCTAATCTCTATCTCTCCTGCAAACTCCAAGAGAACAAGTCAGTAATTACTAACTCTTACCTTCCCTGGAGCTTGGGTTAGTTCTTAAAACTTAATAGATGTACAGTAGATAATAAGTATTTGATGAATGTTCATTTTATGCTTCTATAAAAGAATACCACAGATGGGGTAATTTATAAAGAAAAGTTATTCAACTCTCAGTTCTGAAGGCTGGGAAGTCCGAAAGCATGCATGGCACCAGCATCTGGTGAAGGTCATCCCATGGCTGAAGGGTAAAAGATGGAAGCAAGCACACGGGACAGAGAAAAAATGTTAGCCAAACTTATCCTTTTTTCAGAGCCCACTCCCATGATAATGGTATTAATCCCTTTTAAAGTTCCCTCTTCTTAATACTGTTTTATTGGCAATTAAATTTCAACATTAGTTTTGGCAGGGATGTTCTAACCATAGCAATGAATGGATATTATGGAGATTAAATGAACTACTGTTATGCCTGTCGTATATGATTAGTGGGCAAATCAAGTTCATGATAATATAATGAAAACTATAAATAAGGAAGCAAACCAAGCTGAGAGGGGTTAGTCTGGGCCATTTCCTGGAGGAGATGAGCCTTGAGCTCATGACGAATATTATTTATTAGGAAGAAATTGTAGAAGGGAGACCAAAAGTAGCCCATGGCCCCAGTCACAAATAACAAAAGGTTTAAGGCAACTTGGAAGAAACCCTGCTAAGCCTTTACAGAAGCACTCACAGTTGGGGGGTGCTTCAGAGTGGAAGATCCAGTTGCTGTCCCAAGAGGGCAATGAATACTCCTCTTAGAAGTGCTGTGGTCCCATCATTGGTCTCTGAACCTTGTATAAAGGCAAATGCTTCAGTCTACTTTGCTACAGTTTCAGTGCAAAATAAATTTCCTTCATAAATTCATCTGATATTACCCACCCAAACCTCAGGAGTTGATGCAGGCTGTGACAATTCTCTATTTTTCCACCATGATAGGCAGATAGTAGGAGAGAGCAAAGTGGCAAAGCAGAAAAGAGCAGTGTCTGGGAGTCAGATAGGCCTGGGTCTAGTGTCCAGCTCTGACACTTACTACATATCTGCATCAGCTGAAGCAAACTGCTTAATCTCTTGAAGCCTCAGTTTTCTCCTTCCTAGGGAGACTGAGTACTAAGCAAGATAATATAAATAAAGTGTGGGATTTTATGCCCAATACAAAGTGAGGTGCGCAGTATATTTTAGATACCTTTTTTTTTCATAATTTGCATTTTTTTTACAACATTCTATTTCCTAGTCTTCTGAACAACCTCATTAACTCTAACCTAAGGATATATGGTATAGAACATGCAGTTAAAGGCTCTCTCTGGTCCTTAGCACTCCCAATGAGACTTTATCTAATTGTTCCAGCAAAAGGGACTGTGATATCCAATAATTATCTTCGGAGAAGCTTTTCAGTTGCTGACATGACCTGCTATAGCCATGGAATTTTACCACTGACACCTAAGATGTGATGCTATCATGCATGGAGACTCCATACCATTCTTGACTATTTGAGGTCTATAGCATTAAAGAGTCATCCAGGTTCTTCTGTCAGTGTATAGCGGGCTGGTATAGTAAATAACCTTCTGAAATTAAGGATCTTGGACAATATCCACCAGTAACCCTTATTATCAACTTTTTTAAAGAGCAAAGTTCTTAAAATGCTACTTGAAATACAAATTGTAGAATCCCATCATAATGGTGAGAACCGCATTGTAATCAGCACTGGCATCATTATCACCATACACTGCCCCGTGAATTCACATAGACTATGTGTGAAATTGTCCTCTGGCCAAGTGGGTATGTAGGTGTGTGTGTGACACTCATATATGCACAGCACACAAAAAGAAACTTTAAAAGTTCATGGAAAAATAGAATTAAAAGACATATGAATCTTTCCATCAACTTTTTGAAGACCCCCTCATATACTACCACACACACTCACTGTCACAGTCAGATACACACAGTCACTCACACACAGTCACAAAGTCACATACATACATGCACACACATTCACATATTCATTGCCACTCAGACACACATTTGTTCACGCAGTTTCAAGCACGCGCACATCCGTTAGTCAAAACTTGATAACCCAAGCTTAGCTTTTTGATAAAAGTAAATCCTGCCTTCAACAGTTACAATGTAACCAGTCCCATTATTCTCACTGCTTTTAGGTTTAGAAGTCTGCAAAACAGTCTTGGAAGTCATCACTTACTCACACCAAAGCATCTTTTTTAAATCAATAAGAATAGCTTTTATGGCTCTGCCAAGTTGATATTCATATAAATAATCAGCAGATATAAATAACTCCACGTAAACACAAACCTCAAAAACATCACAGGGACTCTGAAATAAAGCATTGAGAGTAAATGAAAGACTTAAAGGTTCAAATGCATTTTATTGACCACACAAGGAGTCTTCAAAAAGTTCATGGAAATATTTTTCATCTTTTAATTCTATTTTTCAACAGACTTTCGAAGTACCATTGTGTAATGCCCATTCCAAAGAATCCATTTTGACTTCACACGCCTAAGTCATTTTCATTTTTATTAGTTCTCTCCAAACAAATTTATATGATAATGGCCATTTCTCATATAAGGGTAGAAAAAAGAGAAGGTTTATGAGCCCAGAGAGGGAAAGAGGGAACAGGCGTTTTAATATTATTAAATTCTAAAAGAGATACAAATTAATTACCACTTCAATGTATATCATAACACCTAAATTTGGGGGGCTTCAAAGAAAAACGTTTTTCTTTTGTAACCCCAAATAAGGATTTAGGTTCATGAATTGTCAGATTCTTGGAAGCAACGAGTCTCATATGTTCCATGGGTGAGTCTAAATGAAAGCAGGCAACCATTTGTCTCATTAGCTGATATTTGCAAGAACCTCTAGAGATGGAATGGCCTGAATTCATCTCTTCCAGATTTTTTCGAAGCACTACTTGAAATCGAGTTGAATGTGATTTTAACCCTTGCATGGCTGTTTCCAGGATTTGTTTCATCTACTCACCTCTCATCACGTGGTGACTGAGCTCTGGCCCTCTGCTGGGTGGACAGTTCACAGGCCCTGTTCTCAAAGAGTTCAAGTGGGCATGGAGCTGGGGGGTGCAGAAGAGTAGACTAGAAGTTACAGTCCAGCATGCAGTGTGGTGGGAAGTAGTCCAGGATGATACAACAGCTTCTCAAAGGGACACTGAAGCAGATCTGGGAAGTCTGGGAAGGCTTTGAAGGAGGTGGCAGCACAGCTAAGCTTCCAGACAGAAGAAAGGCCATGGGTACTTGGGAAGCCTGGTTAGCAAGCAGTCACTCTTTCGCATGAGGGAAGGATGAGAGAAGAATGGGTTAAACTTCAGAACAAGAGAATTAGTATAAGAGGTACCAAATGGGGGGCAAATGCAAACCCTGTTACAAAAAGAGGTGGTGAAAATTCATTGCAGGGAGAGGAGCATCTTTCGATAACTATATTCATCCCAGTCTTGATTCCAGAAAGACTGTCTTAAAATTTGGTAATGTTTAGTAAACGGATACCTGGCTTTTAGTTCATATTCCAATGAAACAAGTTATGGTCTTTATCTTTTTGGAGGGAACGTGGGAGAACCAAGCACAAGAACTCACAGGTAGAAAATGGAGGCTCAGGGCTGGAATCCAGGGAGGTGGGCTCCCAGTCCACTGACTTTTCTCTTATCCCATACTTTCCATCCTGGTTTCCTTTCTGATAAAGTTGACAATTCTGTTCTTTAAACAATGTATGAATTAATCCCATGTTGGCCACTCACATCACTTCTTCCAAGTCTATTGGGATTGTTAAATCCGGTCACTAAGACCAGGAAACTTGTGATTTGTTGAGTGTGTTCATGAAAAGTCACTCCTGTTAAAGCATGATTTTTTCTAATTAAGACAAAATTATGACTCTCATACAAATATAAAATAAGCACATGTCAAAATTTTTATTTAACTCATTTATTAATGAGAGAACCAGTAAGATGTCACACCTGGTTCAACAGAAAATAATTGAATTCATCATAGATATGTAGGCAATAAGAAATGCTGCCTTGAGGCTAAAATAGAGCCATAATTGATTGTGTTCCACTGCGCACAATTCACATGCATTTCTATGGACAAGAATCATTTGCATTATTATCAGTTTTCTTCAACATGCATGAGATGCAAAATATCTCAAAGGCATTGCAAGGGGAAAGATAACCTAAAAGGGTGCACCAGACAGGAAACCCAGATCAGCCATCTTTTTTGCCCATTTTAAAGTTTTTCACTTTTCCTGGAATCCCCTTGAGTTTTCTCAGCAAATCTCGGAGGTTACCCAAACAAGTCGTCTTTCACAGAGGAAAAAACTCTGGTTAGAATGGTTAAGCCACTTGTTACAAGCCATGAGAATCTCCTAGAGAAAATTATTAAAATAGAGTTTCCACCTAGACATAGAGAGGCAAATCCCACATGGAAATCTATATGGTTAAATGTTCTCCTGGATTCTGATTATCTGCCAGATTTGAGAACTGTGACTCCTCCAAAGATACGCAGTGTGCCAGTGGCAGACCAAATCCAGAACGCAGGATTCCTGATTCTCTGTTGATGCTCTGTGTACAGGTTGGCATTGGATTTTTGGCCTGTCACTTATGTTCTAATGTCCTCCACCCTACAAGCTTTTATAAACCCTCTGTAAAATAAGAAAGGAAGAGGCCCTGAGACAGAGTAAGACAGAGTAAGACTCCCTTAGTGTCTCATTTCCATTCTCTAAGTACATTACTGCTTGGCAAATGCATCAACTTAATTAAAACTAAATGTAATTCTAATGCACCAATTTGATTTAAAAATAATCTTCACAGTCACCAGGACATCAAAATGCAATTAAGGCTATTTGAGGAAAGTCTCTGATGCATATTATGTTCTGATGCTGCACTATGTCAAGAAACCCAGGTCTTACCAAATGTTGCTAATGTGTTTACTAGCCTCCCTCTCACTCAAATGACTCTCTCAATTAGGTTCTGGAGAGCGTGATCCATGACAGTTCAGGAACATTTACCAAAATTCCTTCCAAATGGCCCTTTAGCTGAATGCTTTTTCTCTGAGCTGGTCTACAGACCTGAGAAAGTGCAGGCAGCCTTACAGATTTCAGGCTTAAGACAAGACCAAACTGCAAAGTTTAAAAAGTTGTTATTACCTACCCATGCGCTCAGACTCTAAAAGATTCTGGACCAGGCTAATGCAAATTGGGAAATGGGTCTGCTGACAAATTAAGCAGTACATCTAAAATTAATAGAGCCATTTGGCTAGCTCCTTTTTCTTCTCCCCTTAGTCTGGTTTTTCAAGGACATCTGCTTTAGCTGAGAGACTATGATTGCTGTAAGCTTGATTTGGGGTTCTTTTTGCCTAATGAGTGGGAAAGGGTGAAAAATATTAAAGATGGCCCCAAACAGTTGCAGAGTAAAACAAGCAGTTCAGATGAGTTTTGACAAGATACAGGTAGTGGAAGAGGTAGCTTTATTTAGTGGTGTTAGTCATGGATTCAAATGCTGCCTATAAGTGGTGAAATCTCTGAACCTGCTTACTTGTATGAAAATGCAACTTCACTCAGTGAACATTGCTGTTGCTCTCCAGGCTATTTGGCTATCCTCCTCAACCTCAGCAACATCTCCATTACAATCACCCCTGGGCCTGATATACTTTTGTGGTCACTACCTGGAGTAGAGGGGTGAGGGAGATGGGAAGGTGGTCTGAAGAAAGAAAGAAGCTTTTCCAAAGCTCTAAATCATAGAAAAGGTTAGTGTCTGAAGCCACTAAAGTCAAAGACTATTTTATTAACCAACTGTTTCTGCCAAAAACCTAGTGGGACACACTAAAAAGGCAATGATCACTAGATCTCCAGATTTCCAAGTGAACAATTACAGGTTTAGAAGGAAATTAGCATTTTTAAGCCCTTATGTCAATCACAGTGCTTCCACATATGCTTACTCATTTAATCTATATGGCAATTTTTCAAAGTAAATATACTTGGTAATAGTTTATCATGCATAATATGTAAATAAAGAAGTATAATTGAGATAGCTGAGGCTCAAAGAGACATATGTGTTTAGAATTTTTGTTTGGGATCAATTCCATACTTGTTTATCCCTTCCTAGCATTTGCTTCTCATTCAGAGATGATGCTTGACTGTAAATTACCAGCTTACATGTCTCTCTCCTTTGAGATTACCAACATCTGAGGGCAGAAACTACATCTTAACAATGTTAATAGCTGCCATCTATTGTGGACTTATCTAAATGTGCTTTACAAGTATTTCCTCATTTAGACCTCAAAAAATTGATGAGGTAAGTGTTATCATTATCCTCACCTTACAGAAAAGAAAACTGAAGCATAGAGAAATCTTTTCATCTTTGTACCCCCAGTGCACACACAGTACCTAAAATGTCATAGGCATTCAGAAAATACTGAATGTCATATAATTTCCTTAGGCTAAATGGGCAGAGATGGAGGAGTGAGGAAAGATTTTGAATTCCAAAAGATCCACTATATCCAAAACATGAAGGAAGTAAATAAGGCCCCAGAGCATCATGATTTGACAATGTGCTTCCCAAAGTAGGGCCATTCTGAGGTCTCAGGTTGTCTCAGACCGTGGAGGTGTTTCTCAGAAACAGTGATCTCATCAGGATGGTGTCAATGTCTCCACTCCTAGGAATCTACGTGGAAAATGGAGAGAAGATGGGCACTGGGGCCTTAGGTCAACTCACACTCCTCCCTCCAAGAGCCCCCTCCCATAGAGGACCAAACCATCTTGCAGGAGAGCTCCATGTCACTGTCTGGGCCCAGCTCGCATAATTTTAATGCTCTGTGCATACTGTGCCCACTCAGTCTCTAAAGCCAGTTGACCTGCTGGTGGAAAGGAGAGCTTCCAAGGCCCACATGGAAAATCAAGAAATGAGGGAGGTAGAGGAACTGCTGAGAATGAAGACAGATAGCAACCCTCAGTCTCTCACGTGCCCACTCAGTCTCTAAAGCCAGTTGACCTGCTGGTGGAAAGGAGAGCTTCCAAGGCCCACATGGAAAATCGAGAAATGAGGGAGGTAGAGGAACTGCTGAGAATGAAGACAGATAGCAACCCTCAGTCTCTC